>NW_027640467.1:0-108000 GCF_949752795.1 Hyperoodon ampullatus | reverse complement strand
ACTTCTTTGTAGTGCAGATTTGCATTGCCCGCTTGCTTGCTTGGTCAAAAAGGGCATCATTGTCGAAGTTGTGCCCCTTTCCTGTGCTTTAAAGGCGATTACAACGTACCTCTTGAAATCTGTTTCCTGCTATTCTTCCTCGCATTCAAGTCCGCCTCGTTGCCTTCCCTCAACAGATTTTTGGATGATAGTTGTCCTTTATTACTCGGCCAGTTTGTGAATTGCTGTGCCCCTGAGCTCCATTTTTCAACTCGTTTTTGGTGAGCTGACCGCAAGTCCAAAATTTGGTTCAGGTCCTATGCTGGTTCCCGGTGGGTGGCTGTGACTTTGGTAAATTCTTCTTCCTGCCGGGAATTTAGAGTGATGTGTGCGCGTCCCAATGCCTAACAGCTACTCTCTCATTGGTTCTCCCTCTTCCCTTTCATCCTCTGCCAAATTGGCACCCTGTGCGAACAAGGAGGTTAAAGGGGCTGTCTCTCCAAGTTGGGAGGTTGATAGTAAAGCAGATAGAAAGTCAAACCAGAGCACCAGGAAAGGGACTATTCGTTGAGTTTTAGAAACCTTTCGTATTCACAGTGTGTCCGTTCTCTAGGTTTCCCGTACATGTTATAACTGTAGTAATACTCCCTTCAACCTGGAGAGTTGGGACCCATGGAATGGATGCCATGCATTATTGCTTTTAAGGGTCTGCATTTGCTCACGCAATCTCACCAATCCTCTCAGTCCCAAGTGTCCAGCCTTATGCCACATCCAGCTGTCGTTGTAGATAGGGTCATTCCAGGTTTCATCAGAGACCCTGAAGGAATTGTAAAGAATTTCCCAGTTTTTTTGTTTTGTTTTTGAAATTCCTTTTTATAGTGGGTTTGAGCTGATTCTCGCTGCCATGTTTATGCCAGTCTAGACACACTTGATTCCCTTACGGAGACATATCAATACATAGGTTTTAAGATTCTTACTAGTCAGATATATTCCTCTGTGGGAAATATGGGGTTTTGAGTCCCTTTCACTGAGGAAGGTGTAGGTCTTGTCTATTCCATAGTTGGTTTTTGGAACGGTACCTGTGCTTATATCAAACTCTGGTTTTATGCATCACCCCACCTCTCCTTCCCCCTTAAGCAGGCATAAGAGTGTTTTCTAAATGTGAGACACTGTTCTCTTTCCTAACTCAGTTAAAGCGTAGCCATGTTTACAGGATCTTCATAAGTGATATCTTATGATAAGTTTCTTTTTCTCTGTGACTTATTTCACTTAGAATCATCGTACCTGAATCCACCCATTTTGCTGCTACTGGTCTTATGACATTGATTTCATGGCTGAGGGATATTCCATCGTACGTAAGAACCACGATTTTTTCAACCATTTTCATATTTCCTGGGATATTAAGCTGTACCCAAGTTGAGGTCCTTGTAAGCAGTGCAGCCCTAAATTTTGGGGTGGCTCTGTCTTATTGATTTTCAGTTTTCCCAAGGTATATTCCCTAGACTGGAAGTGCCCTTGGCTCTGTAGCTCTGTTCTTTACTTGTTTTAGGGAACACAGTGCACTCCTCCAGAGAGGCAGTTGGCAATTTACATCCCGCCCATCAGCATAACAAGGCTCCCTGTTCTCCAGGGCCTGTCTTGCCTTTCTGGTTTTTACACATTTTGTGGATGTCCCTTTTGACCGGTGGGAAGTGATACTTCTTTGTAGTGCAGATTTGCATTGCCCGCTTGCTTGCTTGGCCAAAAAGGGCGTGTGCGTTTTCTTTTGAATATATTCAGGAGAAAACGCATATGCCCTTTTTGGCCAAGTGCATCATTGTCGAAGTTGTGCCCCTCTTCCTGTGCTTTAAAGGTGATTCCAACATACCTCTTGAAATCTGTTTCCTGCTATTCTGCCTCGCTTTCAAGTCCGCCTTGTTGCCTTCCCTCAACAGATTTTTGGACGATAGTTGTCCTTTATTACTCGGCCAGTTTGTGAATTGCTGTGCCCCTGAGCTCCATTTTTCAACTCGTTTTTGGTGAGTTGACCGCAAGTCCAAAATTTTGGTTCAGGACCTATGCTGGTTCCCAGTGGGTGGCTGAGACTTTGGTTAATTCTTCTTCCTGCCGGGAATTTAGAGTGATGTGTGCCCGTCCAAAAGCCTAACAGCTACTCTCTCATTGGTTCTCCCTCTTCCCTTTCATTCTCTGCCAATTTGGCTACCTGTGCGAACAAGGAGGTTAAAGGGGCTGTCTCTCCAAGTTGGGAGGTTGATAGTAAAGCAGATGGAAAGTCAAACCGGAGCACCAGGAGAGGGACTATTCGTTGAGTTTTAGAAACCTTTCATATTCACAGTGTGTCCGTGCTCTAGGTTTCCCGTACATGTTATAACTGTAGTAATATTCCCTTCAACCTGGAGAGTTGGGACCCATGGAATGGGTGCCATGCATTATTGCTTTAAAGGGTCTGCATTTGCTCACCCAATCTCACCAATCCTCTCAGTCCCAAGTGTCCAGCCTTATGCCACATCCAGCTGTCGTTGTAGATAGGGTCATTCCAGGTTTCATCAGAGACCCTGAAGGAATTGTAAAGAATTTCCCAGTTTTTTTGTATTGTTTTTGAAATTCCTTTTTATAGTGGGTTTGAGCTGATTCTCGCTGCCATGTTTATGCCAGTCTAGACACACTTGATTTCCTTACGGAGACATATCAATACATAGGTTTTAAGATTCTTACTAGTCAGATATATTCCTCTGCGGGAAATATGGGGTTTTGAGTCCCTTTCACAGAGGAAGGTGTAGGTCTTGTCTATTCCATAGTTGGTTTTTGGAACGGTACCTGTGCTTATATCAAACTCTGGTTTTATGCATCACCCCACCTCTCCTTCCCCCTTAAGCAGGCATAAGAGTGTTTTCTAAATGTGAGACACTGTTCTCTTTCCTAACTCAGTTCAAGCGTAGCCATGTTTACAGGATCTTCATAAGTGATATCTTATGATAAGTTTCTTTTTCTCTGTGACTTATTTCACTTAGAATCATCGTACCTGAATCCACCCATTTTGCTGCTACTGGTCTTATGACATTGATTTCATGGCTGAGGGATATTCCATCGTACGTAAGTACCACAATTTTTTGAACCATTTTTATATTTCCTGGGATATTTAAGGTGTACCCAAGTTGAGGTCCTTGTAAGCAGTGCAGCCCTAAATTTTGGGGTGGCTCTGTCTTATTGATTTTCAGTTTTCCCAAGGTATATTCCCTAGACTGGAAGTGCCCTTGGCTCTGTAGCTCTGTTCTTTACTTGTTTTAGGGAGCCCAATGCACTCCTCCAGAGACGCAGTTGGCAATTTACATCCCGCCCATCAGCATAACAAGGCTCCCTGTTCTCCAGGGCCTGTCTTGCCTTTCTGGTTTTTACACATTTTGTGGATGTCCGTTTTGACTGGTGGGAAGTGATACTTCTTTGTAGTGCAGATTTGCATTGCCCGCTTGCTTGCTTGGCCAAAAAGGGCGTATGCGTTTTCTCCTGAATATATTCAGGAGAAAACGTATACGCCCTTTTTGGCCAAGTGCATCATTGTCGAAGTTGTGCCCTCTTCCTGTGCTTTAAAGGTGATTCCAACGTACCTCTTGAAATCTGTTTCCTGCTATTCTGCCTCGCTTTCAAGTCCGCCTCGTTGCCTTCCCTTAACAGATTTTTGGATGATAGTTGTCCTTTATTACTCTGCCAGTTTGTGAATTGCTTTGCCCTTGAGGTCCATTTTTCAACTCGTTTTTTGTGAGCTGACCGCAAGTCCAAAATTTTGGTTCAGGACCTATGCTGGTTCCCAGTGGGGGGCTGAGACTTTGGTTAATTCTTCTTCCTGCTGGGAACTTAGAGTGATATGTGCCCGTCCAAATGCCTGACAGCTACTCTCTCATTGGTTCTCCCTCTTCCCTTTCATCCTCTGCCAAATTGGAAACCTGTGCGAACCAGGAGGTTAAATGGGCTGTCTCTCCAAGTTGGAGGATTGATAGTAAAGCAGATGGAAAGCCAAACAGGAGCACCAGGTGAGGGATTATTCGTTGAGTTTTAGAAACCTTTCATATTCACAGTGGGTCCGTTCTCTAGGTTTCCCGTACATGTTATAGCTGTAGTAATATTCCCTTCAACCTGGAGAGTTGGGACCCATGGAATGGGTGCCAAGCTTTTGTGCTTTAAAGGGTCTGCATTTGCTCAGCCAATCTCACCAATCCTCTCAGTCCCAAGTGTCCAGCCTTATGCCACATCCAGCTGTCATTGTAGATAGTGTCATTCCAGGTTTCATCAGAAACCCTGAAGGAATTGTAAAGAATTTCCCAGTTTTTTTGTTTTGTTTTTGAAATTCCTTTATATAGTCGGTTTGAGTTGATTCTCGCTGCCATGTTTATGCCAGTCTAGACACACTTGATTCCCTTATGGAGACATATAAATACATAGGTTTTAAGATTCTTACTAGTCAGATATATTCCTCTGCGGGAAATATGGGGTTTTGAGTCCCTCTCACTGAGGAAGGTGTAGGTCTTGTCTATTCCATAGTTGGTTTTTGGAACGGTACCTGTGCTTATATCAAACTCTGGTTTTATGCATCACCCCACCTCTCCTTCCCCCTTAAACAGACATAAGAGTGTTTTCTAAATGTGAGACACTGTTCTCTTTCCTAACTCAGTTCAAGTGTAGCCATGTTTACAGGATCTTCATAAGTGATATCTTATGATAAGTTTCTTTTTCTCTGTGACTTATTTCACTTAGAATCATCGTACCTGAATCCACCCATTTTGCTGCTACTGGTCTTATGACATTGATTTCATGGCTGAGGGATATACAATCGTACGTAAGTACCACAATTTTTTGAACCATTTTTATATTTCCTGGGATATTTAAGGTGTACCCAAGTTGAGGTCCCTGTAAGCAGTGCAGCCCTAAATTTTGGGGTGGCTCTGTCTTATTGATTTTCAGTTTTCCCAAGGTATATTCCCTAGACTGGAAGTGCCCTTGGCTCTGTAGCTCTGTTGTTTACTTGTTTTAGGGAACACAATGCACTCCTCCAGAGAGGCAGTTGGCAATTTACATCCCGCCCATCAGCATAACAAGGCTCCCAGTTCTCCAGGGCCTGTCTTGCCTTTCTGGTTTTTACACATTTTGTGGATGTCCCTTTTGACCGGTGGGAAGTGATACTTCTTTGTAGTGCAGATTTGCATTGCCCGCTTGCTTGCTTGGCCAAAAAGGGCGTATGCGTTTTCTCCTGAATATATTCAGGAGAAAACGCATACGCCCTTTTTGGCCAATTGCATCAATGTCGAAGTTGTGCCCCTCTTCCTGTGCTTTAAAGGCGATTCCAACGTACCTCTTGAAATCTGTTTCCTGCTATTCTGCCTCGCTTTCAAGTCCGCCTCGTTGCCTTCCCTCAACAGATTTTTGGACGATAGTTGTCCTTTATTACTCGGCCAGTTTGTGAATTGCTGTGCCCCTGAGCTCCATTTTTCAACTCGTTTTTGGTGAGCTGACCGCAAGTCCAAAATTTTGGTTCAGGACCTATGCTTGTTCCCGGTGGGTGGCTGAGACTTTGGTTAATTCTTCTTCCTGCCGGGAATTTAGAGTGATGTGTGCCCGTCCAAATGCCTAAGAGCTACTCTCTCATTGGTTCTCCCTTTTCCCTTTCACCCTCTGCCAACTTGGAAACCTGTGCGAACCAGGAGGTTAAAGGGGCTGTCTCTCCAAGTTGGGAGGTTGATAGTAAAATAGATGGAAAGTGAAACCAGAGCACCAGTACAGGGACTATTCGTTGAGTTTTAGAAACCTTTCGTATTCACAGTGTGTCCGTTCTCTAGGTTTCCCGTACATGTTATAACTGTAGTAATATCCCCTTCAACCTGGAGAGTTGGGACCCATGGAATGGGTGCCATGCATTATTGCTTTAAAGAGTCTGCATTTGCTCACCCAATCTCACCAATCCTCTCAGTCCCAAGTGTCCAGCCTTATGCCACATCCAGCTGTCATTGTAGATAGGGTCATTCCAGGTTTCATCAGAGACCCTGAAGGAATTGTAAAGAATTTCCCAGTTTTTTTGTTTTGTTTTTGAAATTCCTTTATATAGTGGGTTTGAGCTGATTCTCGCTGCCATGTTTATGCCAGTCTAGACACACTTGATTCCCTTATGGAGACATATCAATACATAGGTTTTAAGATTCTTACTAGTTAGATATATTCCTCTGCGGGAAATATGGGGTTTTGAGTCCCTTTCACTGAGGAAGGTGTAGGTCTTGTCTATTCCATAGTTGGTTTTTGGAACGGTACCTGTGCTTATATCAAACTCTGGTTTTATGCATCACCCCACCTCTCCTTCCCCCTTAAACAGGCATAAGAGTGTTTTCTAAGTGTGAGACACTGTTCTCTTTCCTAACTCAGTTCAAGTGTAGCCATGTTTACAGGATCTTCATAAGTGATATCTTATGATAAGTTTCTTTTTCTCTGTGACTTATTTCACTTAGAATCATCGTACCTGAATCCACCCATTTTGCTGCTACTGGTCTTATGACATTGATTTCATGGCTGAGGGATATTCCATCGTACGTAAGTACCACAATTTTTTGAACCATTTTTATATTTCCTGGGATATTTAAGGTGTACCCAAGTTGAGGTCCTTGTAAGCAGTGCAGCCCTAAATTTTGGGGTGGCTCTGTCTTATTGATTTTCAGTTTTCCCAAGGTATATTCCCTAGACTGGAAGTGCCCTTGGCTCTGTAGCTCTGTTCTTTACTTGTTTTAGGGAACACAACGCACTCCTCCAGAGGGGCAGTTGGCAATTTACATCCCGCCCATCAGCATAACAAGGCTCCCAGTTCTCCATGGCCTGTCCTGCCTTTCCGGTTTTTACACATTTTGTGGATGTCCCTTTTGACCGGTGGGAAGTGATACTTCTTTGTAGTGCAGATTTGCATTGCCCGCTTGCTTGCTTGGCCAAAAAGGGCGTATGCGTTTTCTCCTGAATATATTCAGGAGAAAACGCATACGCCCTTTTTGGCCAATTGCATCATTGTCGAAGTTGTGCCCCTCTTCCTGTGCTTTAAAGGCGATTCCAACGTACCTCTTGAAATCTGTTTCCTGCTATTCTGCCTCGCTTTCAAGTCCGCCTCAGTGCCTTCCCCCAACAGATTTTTGGACGATAGTTGTCCTTTATTACTCGGCCAGTTTGTGAATTGCTGTGCCCCTGAGCTCCATTTTTCAACTCCTTTTTGGTGAGCTGACCACAAGTCCAAAATTTTGGTTCAGGACCTCTGCTGTTTCCCAGTGGGTGGCTGAGACTTTGGTTAATTCTTCTTCCTGCCGGGAATTTAGAGTGATGTGTGCCCGTCCAAATGCCTAAGAGCTACTCTCTCATTGGTTCTCCCTCTTCCCTTTCACCCTCTGCCAAATTGGCATCCTGTGCGAACCAGGAGGTTAAAGGGGCTGTCTCTCCAAGTTGGGAGGTTGATAGTAAAGCAGATGGAAAGTCAGACCGGAGCACCAGGAGAGGGACTATTCGTTGAGTTTTAGAAACCTTTCGTATTCACAGTGTGTCCGTTCTCTAGGTTTCCCGTACATGTTATAGCTGTAGTAATATCCCCTTCAACCTGGAGAGTTGGGACCCATGGAATGGGTGCCATGCATTATTGCTTTAAAGAGTCTGCATTTGCTCACCCAATCTCACCAATCCTCTCAGTCCCAAGTGTCCAGCCTTATGCCACATCCAGCTGTCGTTGTAGATAGGGTCATTCCAGGTTTCATCAGAGTCCCTGAAGGAATTGTAAATAATTTCCCAGTTTTTTTGTTTTGTTTTTGAAATTCCTTTTTATAGTGGGTTTCAGCTGATTCTCTCTGCCATGTTTATGCCTGTCTAGACACACTTGATTCCCTTACGGAGACATATCAATACATAGGTTTTAAGATTCTTACTAGTCAGATATATTCCTCTGTGGGAAATATGGGGTTTTGAGTCCCTTTCACTGAGGAAGGTGTAGGTCTTGTCTATTCCATAGTTGGTTTTTGGAACGGTACCTGTGCTTATATCAAACTCTGGTTTTATGCATCACCCCACCTCTCCTTCCCCCTTAAGCAGGCATAAGAGTGTTTTCTAAATGAGAGACACTGTTCTCTTTCCTAACTCAGTTCAAGTGTAGCCATGTTTACAGGATCTTCATAAGTGATATCTTATGATAAGTTTCTTTTTCTGTGTGACTTATTTGACTTAGAATCATCGTACCTGAATCCACCCATTTTGCTGCTACTGGTCTTAAGACATTGATTTCATGGCTGAGGGAAATTCCATCGTACGTAAGAACCACAATTTTTTCAACCATTTTCATATTTCCTGGGATATTAAGGTGTACCCAAGTTGAGGTCCTTGTAAGCAGTGCAGCCCTAAATTTTGGGGTGGCTCTGTCTTATTGATTTTCAGTTTTCCCAAGGTATATTCCCTTGACTGGAAGTGCCCTTGGCTCTGTAGCTCTTTTCTTTACTTGTTTTGGGGAGCACAATGCACTCCTCCAGAGAGGCAGTTGGCAATTTACATCCCGCCCATCAGCATAACAAGGCTCCCTGTTCTCCAGGGCCTGTCTTGCCTTTCTGGTTTTTACACATTTTGTGGATGTCCCTTTTGACTGGTGGGAAGTGATACTTCTTTGAAGTGCAGATTTGCATTGCCCGCTTGCTTGCTTGGCCAAAAAGTGTGTATGCGTTTTCTCCTGAATATATTCATGAGAAAACGTATACGCCCTTTTTGGCCAAGTGCATCATTGTCGAAGTTGTGCCCCTCTTCCTGTGCTTTAAAGGCGATTCCAACGTACCTCTTGAAATCTGTTTCCTGCTATTCTGCCTCGCTTTCAAGTCCGCCTCGTTGCCTTCCCTTACCAGATTTTTGGATGATAGTTCTCCTTTATTACTCTGCCAGTTTGTGAATTGCTTTGCCCTTGAGGTCCATTTTTCAACTCGTTTTTTGTGAGCTGACCGCAAGTCCAAAATTTTGGTTCAGGACCTATGCTGGTTCCCAGTGGGGGGCGGAGACTTTGGTTAATTCTTCTTCCTGCTGGGAAGTTAGAGTCATATGTGCCCGTCCAAATGCCTGACAGCTACTCTCTCATTGGTTCTCCCTCTTCCCTTTCATCCTCTGCCAAATTGGAAACCTGTGCGAACCAGGAGGTTAAAGGGGCTGTCTCTCCAAGTTGGGAGGTTGATAGTAAAGCAGATGGAAAGTCAAACCAGAGCACCAGGAGAGGGACTGTCCGTTGAGTTTTAGAATCCTTTCGTATTCACAGTGTGTCCGTTCTCTAGGTTTCCCGTACATGTTATAGCTGTAGTAATATTCCCTTCAACCTGGAGAGTTGGGACCCATGGAATGGGTGCCATGCATTATTGCTTTAAAGAGTCTGCATTTGCTCACCCAATCTCACCAATCCTCTCAGTCCCAAGTGTCCAGCCTTATGCCACATCCAGCTGTCATTGTAGATAGGGTCATTCCAGGTTTCATCCGAGTCCCTGAAGGAATTGTAAAGAATTTCCCAGTTTTTTTGTTTTGTTTTTGAAATTCCTTTTTATAGTGGGTTTGAGCTGATTCTCGCTGCCATGTTTATGCCAGTCTAGACACACTTGATTCCCTTACGGAGACATATCAATACATAGGTTTTAAGATTCTTACTAGTCAGATATATTCCTCTGCGGGAAATATGGGGTTTTGAGTCCCTTTCACTGAGGAAGGTGTAGGTCTTGTCTATTCCATAGTTGGTTTTTGGAACGGTACCTGTGCTTATATCAAACTCTGGTTTTATGCATCACCCCACCTCTCCTTCCCACTTAAGCAGGCATAAAGGTGTTTTCTAAATGTGAGACACTGTTCTCTTTCCTAACTCAGTTCAAGTGTAGCCATGTTTACAGGATCTTCATAAGTGATATCTTATGATGAGTTTCTTTTTCTGTGTGACTTATTTCACTTAGAATCATCGTACCTGAATCCACCCATTTTGCTGATACTGGTCTTATGACATTGATTTCATGGCTGAGGGATATTCCATCCTACGTAAGAACCACAATTTTTTGAACCATTTTTATATTTCCTGGGATATTTAAGTTGTACCCAAGTTGAGGTCCTTTTAAGCTGTGCAGACCTAAATTTTGGGGTGGCTCTGTCTTATTGATTTTCAGTTTTCCCAAGGTATATTCCCTAGACTGGAAGTGCCCTTGGCTCTGTAGCTCTGTTCTTTACTTGTTTTAGAGAACACAATGTACTACTCCAGAGAGGCAGTTGGCAATTTACATCCCGTCCATCAGCATAACAAGGCTCCCTGTTCTCCAGGGCCGGTCTTGCCTTTCTGCTTTTTACACATTTTGTGGATGTCCCTTTTGACCGCTGGGAAGTGATACTTCTTTGTAGTGCAGATTTGCATTGCCCGCTTCCTTGCTTGGCCAAAAAGGGCGTATGCGTTTTCTCCTGAATATATTCAGGAGAAAACGCATACGCCCTTTTTGGCCAAGTGCATCATTGTAGAAGTTGTGCCCCTCTTCCTGTGCTTTAAAGGCGATTCCAACGTACCTCTTGAAATCTGTTTCCTGCTATTCTGCCTCGCCTTCAAGTCCGCCTCGTTGCCTTCCCTCAACAGATTTTTGGACGACAGTTGTCCTTTATTACTCAGCCAGTTTGTGAATTGGTGTGCCCCTGAGCTCCATTTTTCAACTCGTTTTTGGTGAGCTGACCGCAAGTCCAAAATTTTGGTTCAGGACCTATGCTGGTTCCCGGTGGGGGGCTGAGACTTTGGTTAATTCTTCTTCCTGCCGGGAAGTTAGAGTGATATGTGCCGGTTCAAATGCCTAACAGCTACTCTCTCATTGGTTCTCCCTCTTCCCTTTCATCCTCTGCCAAATTGGAAACCTGTGGAACCAGGAGGTTGAACGGGCTGTCTCTCCAAGTTGGGAGATTGATAGTAAAGCAGATGGAATGTCAAACCGGAGCACCAGGAGAGGGACTATTCGTTGAGTTTTAGAAACCTTTCGTATTCACAGTGTGTCCGTTCTCTAGGTTTCTCGTACATGTTATAACCGTAGTAATATTCTCTTCAACCTGGAGAGTTGGGACCCATGGAATGGGTGCCATGCATTATTGCTTTAAAGGGTCTGCATTTGCTCACCCAATCTCACCAATCCTCTCAGTCCCAAGTGTCCAGCCTTATGCCACATCCAGCTGTCGTTGTAGATAGGGTCATTCCAGGTTTCATCAGAGACCCTGAAGGAATTGTAAAGAATTTCCCAGTTTTTTTGGGCTTCCCTTGTGGCGCAGTGGTTGAGAGTCCGCCTGCCGATGCAGGGGACACGGGCTCGTGCCCCTGGTCTGGGAAGATCCCACATGCCGCGGAGTGGCTGGGGCCGTGAGCCATGGCCGCTGAGCCTGCGCGTCCGGAGCCTGTGCTCCGCAACGGGAGAGGCCACAACAGTGAGAGGCCCGTGTACCGCAAAAAAAAAAAAAAATATATATATATATATTTCCCAGTTTTTTTGTTTTGTTTTTAAAATTCCTTTTTATAGTGGGTTTGAGCTGATTCTCTCTGCCATGTTTATGCCAGTCTAGACACACTTGATTCCCTTAAGGAGACATATCAATACATAGGTTTTACGATTCTTACTAGTCAGATATATTCCTCTGCGGGAAATATGGGATTTTGAGTCCCTTTCACTGAGGAAGGTGTAGGTCTTGCCTATTCCATAGTTGGTTTTTGGAGCGGTACCTGTGCTTATATCAAACTCTGGTTTTATGCATCACCCCACCTCTCCTTCCCCATTAAGCAGGCGTAAGTGTGTTTTCTAAATGTGAGACAATCTTCTCTTTCCTAACTCAGTTCAAGTGTAGCCATGTTTACAGGATCTTCATAAGTGAAATCTTATGATAAGTTGCTTTTTCTGTGTGACTTATTTCACTTAGAATCATCGTACCTGAATCCACCCATTTTGCTGCTACTGGTCTTATGACATTGATTTCATGGCTGAGGGATATTCCATCGTACGTAAGTACCACAATTTTTTGAACCATTTTTATATTTCCTGGGATATTTAAGGTGTACCCAAGTTGAGGTCCTTGTAAGCAGTGCAGCCCTAAATTTTGGGTGGTTCTGTCTTATTGATTTTCAGTTTTCCCAAGGTATATTCCCTAGACTGGAAGTGCCCTTGGCTCTGTAGCTCTGTTGTTTAATTTTTTTAGGGAACACAATGCACTCCTCCAGAGAGGCAGTTGGCAATTTACATCCCGCCCATCAGCATAACAAGGCTCCCTGTTCTCCACGGCCTGTCTTGCCTTTCTGGTTTTTACACATTTTGTGGATGTCCCTTTTGACCGGTGGGAAGTGATACTTCTTTGTAGTGCAGATTTGCATTGCCCGCTTGCTTGCTTGGCCAAAAAGGGCGTATGCGTTTTCTCCTGAATATATTCAGGAGAAAACGCATACGCCCTTTTTGGCCAAGTGCATCATTGTCGAAGTTGTGCCCCTCTTCCTGTGCTTTAAAGGCGATTCCAACGTACCTCTTGAAATCTGTTTCCTGCTATTCTGCCTTGCTTTCATGTCCGCCTCGTTGCCTTCCCTCAACAGATTTCTGGACGATAGTTGTCCTTTATTACTCGGCCAGTTTGTGAATTGCTGTGCCCCTGAGCTCCATTTTTCAACTCGTTTTTGGTGAGCTGACCGCAAGTCCAAAATTTTGGTTCAGGACCTATGCTGGTTTCCGGTGGGGGGCTGAGACTTTCGTTAATTCTTCTTCCTGCCGGGAAATTACAGTGATATGTGCCCGTCCAAATGACTAAGAGCTACTCTCTCATTGGTTTTCCCTGTTCCCTTTCATCCTCTGGCAAATTGGCAACCTGTGCGAACCAGGAGGTTAAAGGGGCTGTCTCTCCAAGTTGGGAGGTTGATAGTAAAGCAGATGGAAAGTCAAACTAGAGCAAAAGGAGAGGGACTATTCGTTGAGTTTTAGAAACCTTTCGTATTCACAGTGTCTCCGTTCTCTAGGTTTCCCGTACATGTTATAACTGTAGTAATATTCCCTTCAACCTGGAGAGTTGGGACCCATGGAATGTGTGCCATGCATTATTGCTTTAAAGAGTCTGCATTAGCTCACGCAATCTCACCAATCCTCTCAGTCCCAAGTGTCCAGCCTTATGCCACATCCAGCTGTCATTGTAGATAGGGTCATTCCAGGTTTCATCAGAGTCCCTGAAGGAATTGTAAAGAATTTCCCAGTTTTTTTGTTTTGTTTATGAAATTCCTTTTTATAGTGGGTTTGAGCTGATTCTCGCTGCCATGTTTATGCCAGTCTAGACACACTTGATTCCCTTACGGAGACATATCAATATATAGGTTTTAAGATTCTTACTAGTCAGATATATTCCTCTGCGGGTAAAATGGGGTTTTGAGTCCCTTTCACTGAGGAAGGTGTAGATCTTGTCTATTCCATAGTTGGTTTTTGGAACGGTACCTGTGCTTATATCAAACTCTTGTTTTATGCATCACCCCACCTCTCCTTCCCCCTTAAGCAGGCATAAGAGTGTTTTCTAAATGTGAGACACTGTTCTCTTTCCTAACTCAGTTCAAGTGTAGCCATGTTTACAGGATCTTCATAAGTGATATCTTATGATAAGTTTCTTTTTCTGTGTGACTTATTTCACTTAGAATCATCGTACCTGAATCCACCCATTTTGCTGCTACTGGTCTTATGACATTGATTTCATGGCTGAGGGATATTCCATCGTACGTAAGAACCACAATTTTTTCAACCATTTTCATATTTCCTGGGATATTAAGGTGTACCCAAGTTCAGGTCCTTGTAAGCAGTGCAGCCCTAAATTTTGGGGTGGCTCTGGCTTATCAATTTTCAGTTTTCCCAAGGTATATTCCCTAGACTGGAAGTGCCCTTGGCTCTGTAGCTCTGTTGTTTATTTGTTTTAGGGAACACAATGAACTCCTCCAGAGAGGCAGTTGGCAATTTACATCCCGCCCATCAGCATAACAAGGCTCCCTGTTCTCCAGGGCCTGTCTTGCCTTTCTGGTTTTTACACATTTTGTGGATGTCCCTTTTGACCGGTGGGAAGTGATACTTCTTTGTAGTGCAGATTTGCATTGCCCGCTTGCTTGCTTGGCCAAAAAGGGCGTATGCGTTTTCTCCTGAATATATTCAGGAGAAAACGCATACGCCCTTTTTGGCCAAGTGCATCATTGTCGAAGTTGTGCCCCTCTTCCTGTGCTTTAAAGGCGATTCCAACGTACCTCTTGAATTCTGTTTCCTGCTATTCTGCCTTGCTTTCATGTCCGCCTCGTTGCCTTCCCTCAACAGATTTCTGGACGATAGTTGTCCTTTATTACTCGGCCAGTTTGTGAATTGCTGTGCCCCTGAGCTCCATTTTTCAACTCGTTTTTGGTGAGCTGACCGCAAGTCCAAAATTTTGGTTCAGGACCTATGCTGGTTTCCGGTGGGGGGCTGAGACTTTCGTTAATTCTTCTTCCTGCCGGGAAATTACAGTGATATGTGCCCGTCCAAATGACTAAGAGCTACTCTCTCATTGGTTTTCCCTGTTCCCTTTCATCCTCTGCCAAATTGGCAACCTGTGCGAACCAGGAGGTTAAAGGGGCTGTCTCTCCAAGTTGGGAGGTTGATAGTAAAGCAGATGGAAAGTCAAACTAGAGCAAAAGGAGAGGGACTATTCGTTGAGTTTTAGAAACCTTTCGTATTCACAGTGTCTCCGTTCTCTAGGTTTCCCGTACATGTTATAACTGTAGTAATATTCCCTTCAACCTGGAGAGTTGGGACCCATGGAATGTGTGCCATGCATTATTGCTTTAAAGAGTCTGCATTTGCTCACCCAATCTCACCAATCATCTCAGTCCCAAGTGTCCAGCCTTATGCCACATCCAGCTGTCATTGTAGATAGGGTCATTCCAGGTTTCATCAGAGTCCCTGAAGGAATTGTAAAGAATTTCCCAGTTTTTTTGTTTTGTTTATGAAATTCCTTTTTATAGTGGGTTTGAGCTGATTCTCGCTGCCATGTTTATGCCAGTCTAGACACACTTGATTCCCTTACGGAGACATAGCAATACATAGGTTTTCAGATTCTTACTAGTCAGATATATTCCTCTGCGGGCAATATGGTGTTTTGAGTCCCTTTCACTGAGGAAGGTGTAGGTCTTGTCTATTCCATAGTTGGTTTTTGGAACGGTACCTGTGCTTATATCAAACTCTGGTTTTATGCATCAGCCCACCTCTCCTTCCCCCTTAAGCAGGCATAAGAGTGTTTTCTAAATGTGAGACACTGTTCTCTTTCCTAACTCAGTTCAAGTGTAGCCATGTTTACAGGATCTTCATAAGTGATATCTTATGATAAGTTTCTTTTTCTGTGTGACTTATTTCACTTAGAATCATCGTACCTGAATCCACCCATTTTGCTGCTACTGGTCTTATGACATTGATTTCATGGCTGAGGGATATTCCATCGTACGTAACAACCACAATTTTTTCCACCATTTTCATATTTCCTGGGATATTAAGGTGTACCCAAGTTCAGGTCCTTGTAAGCAGTGCAGCCCTAAATTTTGGGGTGGCTCTGGCTTATCAATTTTCAGTTTTCCCAAGGTATATTCCCTAGACTGGAAGTGCCCTTGGCTCTGTAGCTCTGTTGTTTATTTGTTTTAGGGAAAACAATGCACTCCTCCAGAGAGGCAGTTGGCAATTTACATCCCGCCCATCAGCATAACAAGGCTCCCTGTTCTCCAGGGCCTGTCTTGCCTTTCTGGTTTTTACACATTTTGTGGATGTCCCTTTTGACCGGTGGGAAGTGATACTTCTTTGTAGTGCAGATTTGCATTGCCCGCTTGCTTGCTTGGCCAAAAAGGGCGTATGCGTTTTCTCCTGAATATATTCAGGAGAAAACGCATACGCCCTTTTTGGCCAAGTGAATCATTGTCGAATTTGTGCCCCTCTTCCTGTGCTTTAAAGGCGATTCCAACGTACCTCATGAAATCTGTTTCCTGCTATTCTGCCTCACTTTCAAGTCCGCCTCGTTGCCTTCCCTCAACAGATTTTTGGACGATAGTTGTCCTTTATTACTCGGCCAGTTTGTGAATTGCTGTGCCCCTGAGCTCCATTTTTCAACTCGTTTTTGGTGACCTGACCGCAAGTCCAAAATTTTGGTTCAGGACCTATGCTGGTTCACGGTGGGTGGCTGAGACTTTGGTTAATACTTCTTCCTGCCGGGAATTTAGAGTGATGTGTGCCCGTCCAAATGCCTAAGAGCTACTCTCTCATTGGTTTTCCCTCTTCCCTTTCATCCTCTGCCAAATTGGCAACCTGTGCGAACCAGGAGTTTAAAGGGGCTGTTACTCCAAGTTGGGAGGTTGATAGTAAAGCAGATGGAAACTGAAACCAGAGCACCAGGAGAGGGACTATTCGTTGAGTTTTAGAAACCTTTCGTATTCACAGTGTGTCCGTTCTCTAGGTTTCCCATACATGTTATAACCGTAGTAATATTCCCTTCAACCTGGAGAGTTGGGACCCATGGAATGGGTGCCATGCATTATTGCTTTAAAGGGTCTGCATTTGCTCACCCAATCTCACCAATCCTCTCAGTCCCAAGTGTCCAGCCTTATGCCACATCCAGCTGTCGTTGTAGATAGGGTCATTCCAGGTTTCATCAGAGACCCTGAAGGAATTTTAAAGAATTTCCCAGTTTTTTTTGTTTTGTTTTTGAAATTCCTTTTTATAGTGGATTTGAGCTGATTCTCGCTGCCATTTTTATACCAGTCTAGACACACTTGATTCCCTTACGGAGACATATCAATACATAGGTTTTAAGATTCTTTCTAGTCAGATATATTCCTCTGCGGGAAATATGGGGTTTTGAGTCCATTTCACTGAGGAAGGTGTAGGTCTTGTCTATTCCATAGTTGGTTTTTGCAACGGTACTTGTGCTTATATCAAACTCTGGTTTTATGCATCACCCCACCTCTCCTTCCCCCTTACGCAGGCATAAGAGTGTTTTCTAAATGTGAGACACTCTTCTCTTTCCTAAATCAGTTCAAGTGTAGCCATGTTTACAGGATCTTCTTAAGTGATATCTTATGATAAGTTTCTTTTTCTCTGTGACTTAGTTCACTTAGAATAATCGTACCTGAATCCACCCATTTTGCTGCTACTGGTCTTATGACATTGATTTCATGGCTGAGGGATATTCCATCATACGTAAGAACCACAATTTTTTGAACCATTTTTATATTTCCTGGGATATTTAAGGTGTACCCAAGTTGAGGTCCTTTTAAGATGTGCAGACCTAAATTTTTGGGTGGCTCTGCCTTATTGATTTTCAGTTTTCCCAAGGTATATTCCCTAGACTGGAAGTGCCCTTTGCTCTGTAGCTCTGTTCTTTACTTGTTTTAGGGAACACAATGTACTCCTCCAGAGAGGCAGTTGGCAATTTACAACCCGCCCATCAGCATAACAAGGCTCCCTGTTCTCCAGGGCCTGTCTAGCCTTTCTGGTTTTTACACATTTTGTGGATGGCCCTTTTGACCGGTGGGAAGTGATACTTCTTTGTAGTGCAGATTTGCATTGCCCGCTTCCTTGCTTGGCCAAAAAGGGCGTATGCGTTTTCTCCTGAATATATTCAGGAGAAAACGCATACGCCCTTTTTGGCCAAGTGCATCATTGTAGAAGTTGTGCCCCTCTTCCTGTGCTTTAAAGGCGATTCCAACGTACCTCTTGAAATCTGTTTCCTGCTATTCTGCCTCGCTTTCAAGTCCGCCTCGTTGCCTTCCCTCAACAGATTTTTGGACGATAGTTGTCCTTTATTACTCGGCCAGTTTGTGAATTGCTGTGCCCCTGAGCTCCATTTTTCAACTCGTTTTTCGTGAGCTGACCGCAAGTCCAAAATTTTGGTTCAGGACCTATGCTTGTTCCCGGTGGGTGGCTGAGACTTTGGTTAATTCTTCTTCCTGCCGGGAAGTTAGAGTGATATGTGCCGGTTCAAATGCCTAACAGCTACTCTCTCATTGGTTCTCCCTCTTCCCTTTCATCCTCTGCCAAATTGGAAACCTGTGGAACCAGGAGGTTGAACGGGTTGTCTTTCCAAGTTGGGAGATTGATAGTAAAGCAGATGGAATGTCAAACCGGAGCACCAGGAGAGGGACTATTCGTTGAGTTTTAGAAACCTTTCGTATTCACAGTGTGTCCGTTCTCTAGGTTTCTCGTACATGTTATAACCGTAGTAATATTCCCTTCAACCTGGAGAGTTGGGACCCATGGAATGGGTGCCATGCATTATTGCTTTAAAGGGTCTGCATTTGCTCACCCAATCTCACCAATCCTCTCAGTCCCAAGTGTCCAGCCTTATGCCACATCCAGCTGTCGTTTTAGATAGGGTCATTCCAGGTTTCATCACAGACCCTGAAGGAATTGGAAAGAATTTCCCAGTTTTTTTGTTTTGTTTTTGAAATTCCTTTTTATAGTGGGTTTGAGCTGATTCTCGCTGCCATTTTTATGCCAGTCTAGACACACTTGATTCCCTTACGGAGACATATCAATACATAGGTTTTAAGATTCTTTCTAGTCTGATATATTCCTCTGCGGGAAATATGGGGTTTTGAGTCCCTTTCACTGAGGAAGGTGTAGGTCTTGTCTATTCCATAGTTGGTTTTTGGAACGGTACTTGTGCTTATATCAAACTGTGGTTTTATGCATCACCCCACCTCTCCTTCCCCCTTAAGCAGGCATAAGAGTGTTTTCTAAATGTGAGACACTCTTCTAATTCCTAACTCAGTTCAAGTGTAGCCATGTTTACAGGAACTTCATAAGTGATATCTTATGATAATTTTCTTTTTCTCTGTGACTTACTTCACTTAGAATAATCGTACCTGAATCCATCCATTTTGCTGCTACTGGTCTTATGACATTGATTTCATGGCTGAGGGATATTCCATCGTATGTAAGAACCACAATTTTTTTAATCATTTTTATATTTCCTGGGATATTTAAGGTGTACCCAAGTTGAGGTCCTTTTAAGCTGTGCAGACCTAAATTTTAGGGTGGCTCTGCCTTATTGATTTTCAATTTTCCCAAGGTATATTCCCTAGACTGGAAGTGCCCTTGGCTCTGTAGCTCTGTTCTTTACTTGTTTTAGGGAACACAATGTACTCCTCCAGAGAGGCAGTTGGCAATTTACAACCCGCCCATCAGCATAACAAGGCTCCCTGTTCTCCAGGGCCTGTCTTGCCTTTCTGGTTTTTACACATTTTGTGGATGGCCCTTTTGACCGGTGGGAAGTGATACTTCTTTGTAGTGCAGATTTGCATTGCCCGCTTCCTTGCTTGGCCAAAAAGGGCGTATGCGTTTTCTCCTGAATATATTCAGGAGAAAACGCATACGCCCTTTTTGGCCAAGTGCATCATTGTAGAAGTTGTGCCCCTCTTCCTGTGCTTTAAAGGCGATTCCAACGTACCTCTTGAAATCTGTTTCCTGCTATTCTGCCTCGCTTTCAAGTCCGCCTCGTTGCCTTCCCTCAACAGATTTTTGGACGATAGTTGTCCTTTATTACTCATCCAGTTTGTGAATTGCTGTGCCCCTGAGCTCCATTTTTCAACTCGTTTTTGGTGAGCTGACCGCAAGTCCAAAATTTTGTTTCAGGACCTATGCTGGTTCCCGGTGGGGGGCTGAGACTTTGGTTAATTCTTCTTCCTGCCGGGAAGTTAGAGTGATATGTGCCGGTTCAATTGCCTAACAGCTACTTTCTCATTGGTTCTCCCTCTTCCCTTTCATCCTCTGCCAAATTGGAAACCTGTGGAACCAGGAGGTTGAACGGGCTGTCTCTCCAAGTTGGGAGATTGATAGTAAAGCAGATGGAATGTCAAACCGGAGCACCAGGAGAGGGACTATTCGTTGAGTTTTAGAAACCTTTCGTATTCACAGTGTGTCCGTTCTCTAGGTTTCTCGTACATGTTATAACTGTAGTAATATTCCCTTCAACCTGGAGAGTTGGGACCCATGGAATGGGTGCCATGCATTATTGCTTTAAAGGGTCTGCATTTGCTCACCCAATCTCACCAATCCTCTCAGTCCCAAGTGTCCAGCCTTATGCCACATCCAGCTGTCGTTGTAGATAGGGTCATTCCAGGTTTCATCAGAGACCCTGAAGGAATTGTAAAGAATTTCCCAGTTTTTTTGGGCTTCCCTTGTGGCGCAGTGGTTGAGAGTCCGCCTGCCGATGCAGGGGACACGGGCTCGTGCCCCTGGTCTGGGAAGATCCAACATGCCGCGGAGTGGCTGGGCCCGTGAGCCATGGCCGCTGAGCCTGCGCGTCCGGAGCCTGTGCTCCGCAACGGGAGAGGCCACAACAGTGAGAGGCCCGTGTAACGCAAAAAAAAAAAAAATATATATATATATATATATTTCCCAGTTTTTTTGTTTTGTTTTTGAAATTCCTTTTTATAGTGGGTTTGAGCTGATTCTCGCTGCCATGTTTATGCCAGTCTAGACACACTTGATTCCCTTACGGAGACATATCAATACATAGGTTTTAAGATTCTTACTAGTCAGATATATTCCTCTGCGGGAAATATGGGGTTTTGAGTCCCTTTCACTGAGGAAGGTGTAGGTCTTGTCTATTCCATAGTTGGTTTTTGGAACAGTACCTGTGATTATATCAAACTCTGGTTTTATGCATCACCCCACCTCTCCTTCAACCTTAAGCAGGCATAAGAGTGTTTTCTAAATGTGAGACACTGTTCTCTTTCCTAACTCAGTTCAAGTGTAGCCATGTTTACAGGATCTTCATAAGTGACATCTTATGATAAGTTTCTTTTTCTGTGTGACTTATTTCACTTAGAATCATCGTACCTGAATCCACCCATTTTGCTGCTACTGGTCTTATGACATTGATTTCATGGCTGAGGGATATTCCATCGTACATAAGTCCCACAATTTTTTGAACCATTTTTATATTTCCTGGGATATTTAAGGTGTACCCAAGTTGAGGTCCTTGTAAGCAGTGCAGCCCTAAATTTTGGGGTGGCTCTGTCTTATTGATTTTCAGTTTTCCCAAGGTATATTCCCTAGACTGGAAGTGCCCTTGGCTCTGTAGCTCTGTTGTTTACTTGTTTTAGGGAACACAATGTACTCCTCCAGAGAGGCAGTTGGCAATTTACATCCCGCCCATCAGCATAACAAGGCTCCCTGTTCTCCAGGGCCTGTCTTGCCTTTCTGGTTTTTACACATGTTGTGGATGTCCCTTTTGACCGGTGGGAAGTGATACTTCTTTGTAGTGCAGATTTGCATTTCCCGCTTGCTTGCTTGGCCAAAAAGAGCGTATGCGTTTTCTCCTGAATATATTCAGGAGAAAATGCATACGCCCTTTTTGGCCAAGTGAATCATTGTCGAATTTGTGCCCCTCTTCCTGTGCTTTAAAGGCGATTCCAACGTACCTCATGAAATCTGTTTCCTGCTATTCTGCCTCACTTTCACGTCCGCCTCGTTGCCTTCCCTCAACAGATTTTTGGACGATAGTTGTCCTTTATTACTCGGCCAGTTTGTGAATTGCTGTGCCCCTGAGCTCCATTTTTCAACTCGTTTTTGGTGACCTGACCGCAAGTCCAAAATTTTGGTTCAGGACCTATGCTGGTTCACGGTGGGTGGCTGAGACTTTGGTTAATACTTCTTCCTGCCGGGAATTTAGAGTGATGTGTGCCCGTCCAAATGCCTAACAGCTACTCTCTCATTGGTTCTCCCTCTTCCCTTTCATCCTCTGCCAAATTGGCAACCTGTGCGAACCAGGAGTTTAAAGGGGCTGTCACTCCAAGTTGGGAGGTTGATAGTAAAGCAGATGGAAAGTGAAACCAGAGCACCAGGAGAGGGACTATTCGTTGAGTTTTAGAAACCTTTCGTATTCACAGTGTGTCCGTTCTCTAGGTTTCCCGTACATGTTATAACCGTAGTAATATTCCCTTCAACCTGGAGAGTTGGGACCCATGGAATGGGTGCCATGCATTATTGCTTTAAAGGGTCTGCATTTGCTCACCCAATCTCACCCATCCTCTCAGTCCCAAGTGTCCAGCCTTATGCCACATCCAGCTGTCGTTGTAGATAGAGTCATTCCAGGTTTCATCAGAGACCCTGAAGGAATTTTAAAGAATTTCCCAGTTTTTTTGTTTTGTTTTTGAAATTCCTTTTTATAGTGGGTTTGAGCTGATTCTCGCTGCCATTTTTATACCAGTCTAGACACACTTGATTCCCTTACGGAGACATATCAATACATAGGTTTGAAGATTCTTTCTAGTCTGATATATTCCTCTGCGGGAAATATGGGGTTTTGAGTCCCTTTCACTGAGGAAGGTGTAGGTCTTGTCTATTCCATAGTTGGTTTTTGGAACGGTACCTGTGCTTATATCAAACTCTGGTTTTATGCATCACCCCACCTCTCCTTCCCCCTTAAGCAGGCATAAGAGTGTTTTCTAAATGTGAGACACTGTTCTCTTTCCTAACTCAGTTCAAGTGTAGCCATGTTTACAGGATCTTCATATGTGATATCTTATGATAAGTTTCCTTTTCTGTGTGACTTATTTCACTTAGAATCATCGTACCTGAATCCACCCATTTTGCTGCTACTGGTCTTATGACATTGATTTCATGGCTGAGGGATATTCCATCGTACGTAAGTACCACAATTTTTGAACCATTTTTATATTTCCTGGGGTATTTAAGGTGTAGCCAAGTTGAGGTCTTTGTAAGCAGTGCAGCCCTAAATTTTGGGGTGGCTCTGTCTTATTGATTTTCAGTTTTCCCAAGGTATATTCCCTAGACTGGAAGTGCCCTTGGCTCTGTAGCTCTGTTGTTTACTTGTTTTAGGGAACACAATGTACTCCTCCAGAGAGGCAGTTGGCAATTTACATCCCGCCCATCAGCATAACAAGGCTCCCTGTTCTCCAGTGCCTTTCTTGCCTTTCTGGTTTTTACACATTTTGTGGATGTCCCTTTTGACCCGTGGGAAGTGATATTTCATTGTAGGGCAGATTTGCATTGCCCGCTTGCTTGCTTGGCCAAAAAGGGCGTATGCCTTTTCTCCTGAATATATTCAGGAGAAAACGCATACGCCCTTTTTGGCCAAATGCATCATTGTCGAAGTTGTGTCCCTCTTCCTGTGCTTTAATGGCGACTCCAACGTACCTCTTGAAATCTGTTTCCTGCTATTCTGCCTCGCATTCAAGTCCGCCTCGTTGCCTTCCCTCAACAGACTTTTGGAGGATAGTTGTCCTTTATTACTCGGCCAGTTTGTGAATTACTGTGCCCCTGAGCTCCATTTTTCAACTCGTTTTTGGTGAGCTGACCGCAAGTGTAAAATTTTGGTTCAGGACCTATGCTGGTTCACGGTGGGTGGCGGTGACTTTGGTTAATTCTTCTTCCTGCCGGGAAGTTAGAGTGATATGTGCCAGTCCAAATGCCTAACAGCTACTCTCTCATTGGTTCTCCCTCTTCCCTTTCATCCTCTGCAAATTGGCAACCTGTACGAACCAGGAGGTTAAAGGGGCTGTCTCTCCAAATTGGGAGATTCATAGTAAAGCAGATGGAAAGTCAAACTGGAGCACCAGGAGAGGGACTATTCGTTGAGTTTTAGAAACCTTTCGTATTCACAGTGTGTCCGTTCTCTACGTATCCCGTACATGTTATAACTGCAGTAATATTCCCTTCAACCTGGAGAGTTGGGACCCATGGAATGGGTGCCATGCATTATTGCTTTAAAGGGTCTGCATTTGCTCACCCAATCTCACCAATCCTGTCAGTCCCAAGTGTCCTGCCTTATGCCACATCCAGCTTTCGTTGTAGATAGGGTCATTCCAGGTTTCATCAGAGACGCTGAAGGAATTGTAAAGAATTTCCCAGTTGTTTTGTTTTATTTTTGAAATTGTTTTTTATAGTGGGTTTGAGCTGATTCTCGCTGCCATGTTTATGCCAGTCTAGACACACTTGATTCCCTTACGGAGACATAGCAATACATAGGTTTTCAGATTCTTACTAGTCAGATATATTCCTCTGCGGGCAATATGGTGTTTTGAGTCCCTTTCACTGAGGAAGGTGTAGGTCTTGTCTATTCCATAGTTGGTTTTTGGAACGGTACCTGTGCTTATATCAAACTCTGGTTTTATGCATCAGCCCACCTCTCCTTCCCCCTTAAGCAGGCATAAGAGTGTTTTCTAAATGTGAGACACTGTTCTCTTTCCTAACTCAGTTCAAGTGTAGCCATGTTTACAGGATCTTCATAAGTGATATCTTATGATAAGTTTCTTTTTCTGTGTGAGTTATTTCACTTAGAATCATCGTACCTGAATCCACGCATTTTGCTGCTACTGGTCTTATGTCATTGATTTCATGGCTGAGGGATATTCCGTCGTACGTAAGTACCACAATTATTGGAACCATTTTTATATTTCCTGGGATATTTAAGGTGTACCCAAGTTGAGGTCCTTGTAAGCAGTGCAGCCCTATATTTTGGGGTGGCTCTGTCTTATTGATTTTCAGTATTCCCAAGGTATATTCCCTAGACTGGAAGTGCCCTTGGCTCTGTAGCTCTGTTGTTTACTTGTTTTAGGGAACACAATGCACTCCTCCAGAGAGGCAGTTGGCAATTTACATCCCGCCCATCAGCATAACAAGGCTCCCTGTTCTCCAGGGCCTGTCTTGCCTTTCTGGTTTTTACACATTTTGTGGATGTCCCTTTTGACCAGTGGGAAGTGATACTTCTGTGTAGTGCAGATTTGCATTGCCCGCTTGCTTGCTTGGCCAAAAAGGGCGTATGCGTTTTCTCCTGAATATATTCAGGAGAAAACGCATACGCCCTTTTTGGCCAAGTGCATCATTGTCGAAGTTGTGCCCCTCTTACTGTGCTTTAAATGCGATTCCAATGTACCTCTTGAAATCTGTTTCCTGCTATTCTGCCTCGCTCTCAAGTCTGCCTCTTTAGCTTCCCTCAACAGATTTTTGGACGATAGTTGTCCTTTATTACTCGGCCAGTTTGTGAATTGCTGTGCCCCTGAGCTCCATTTTTCAACTCGTTTTTGGTGAGCTGACCGCAAGTCCAAAATTTTGGTTCAGGACCTATGCTGGTTCCGGGTTGGGGGCTGAGACTTTGGTTAATTCTTCTTCCTGCCGGGAAATTACAGTGATATGTGCCCGTCCAAATGCCTAACAGCTAATCTCTTATTGGTTCTCCCTCTTCCCTTTCATCCGCTGCCAAATTGGAAACCTGTGCGAACCAGGAGGTTAAAGGGGCTGTCTCTCCAAGATGGGAGGTTGATAGTAAAGCAGGTGGAAAGTCAACCCGGAGCACCAGGAGAGGGACTATTCGTTGAGGTTTAGAAACCTTTCGTATTCACAGTGTGTCCGTTCTCTAGGTTTCCCGTACATGTTATAACTGTAGTAATATTCCCTTCAACCTGCAGAGTTGGGACCCATGGAATGGGTGCCATGCATTATTGCTTTAAAGGGTCTGCATTTGCTCACCCAATCTCACCAATCCTCTCAGTCCCAAGTGTACAGCCTTATGCCACATCCAGCTGTCGTTGTAGATAGGGTCATTCCATGTTTCATCATTGACCCTGAAGGAATTGTAAAGAATTTCCCAGTTTTTTTGTTTTGTTTTTGAAATTCCTTTTTATCGTGGGTTTGAGCTGATTCTCGCTGCCATGTTTATGCCAGTCTAGACACACTTGATTCCCTTACGGAGACATATCAATACATAGGTTTTAAGATTCTTACTAGTCAGATATATTCCTCTGCGGGAAATATGGTGTTTTGAGTCCCTTTCACTGAGGAAGGTGTAGGTCTTGTCTATTCCATAGTTGGTTTTTGGAACGGTACCTGTGCTTATATCAAACTCTGGTTTTATGCATTACCCCACCTCTCTTTCCCCCTTAAGCAGGCATAAGAGTGTTTTCTAAATGTGAGACACTGTTCTCTTTCCTAACTCAGTTCAAGTGTAGCCATGTTTACAGGATCTTCATAAGTGATATCTTATGATAAGTTTCTTTTTCTGTGTGAATTATTTCACTTAGAATCATCGTACCTGAATCCACCCATTTTGCTGCTACTGGTCTTATGACATTGATTTCATGGCTGAGGGATATTCCATCGTACGTAAGTACCACAATTTTTTGAACCACTTTTATATTTCCTGGGATATTTAAGGTGTACCCAAGTTGAGGTCCTTGTAAGCAGTGCAGCCCTAAATTTTGGGGTGGCTCTGTCTTATTGATTTTCAGTTTTCCCAAGGTATATTGCCTAGACTGGAAGTGCCCTTGGCCCTGTAGCTCTGTTCTTTACTTGTTTTAGGGAACACAATGCACTCCTCCAGAGAGGCAGTTGGCAATTTACATCCCGCCCAACAGCATAACACGGCTCCCTGTTCTCCAGGGCCTGTCTTCACTTTCTGGTTTTTACATATTTTGTGGATGTCCCATTTGACCAGTGGGAAGTGATACTTCTTTGTAGTGCAGATTTGCATTGCCCGCTTGCTTGCTTGCCCAAAAAGGGCGTATGTGTTTTCTCCTGAATATATTCAGGAGAAAACGCATACGCCCTTTATGGCCAAGTGCATCATTGTCGAAGTTGTGCCCCTCTTCCTGTGCTTTAAAGGCGATTCCAATGTACCTCTTGAAATCTGTTTCCTGCTATTCTGCCTCGCTTTCAAGTCCGCCTCGTTGCCTTCCCTCAAAAGATTTTTGGACGATAGTTTTCCTTTATTACTCGGCCAGTTTGTGAATTGCTGTGCACCTGAGCTCCATTTTTCAACTCGTTTTTTTTGAGCTGACCGCAAGTCCGAAATTTTGGTTCAGGACCTATACTGGTTCCCGGTGGGTCGCTGAGAATTTGGTTAATTCTTCTTCCTGCCGGGAAATTACAGTGATATGTGCCCGTCCAAATGCCTAACAGCTACTCTCTCATTGGTTCTCCCTCTTCCCTTTCATCCTCTGCCAAATTGGCAACCTGTGCGAACCAGGAGGTTAAAGGGGCTGTCTCTCCAAGTTGGGAGGTTGATAGTAAAGCAGATGGAAAGTCAAACCGGAGCACCAGGAGACGGACTATTAGTTGAGTTTTAGAAACCTTTCGTATTCACAGTGTGTCCGTTCTCTAGGTTTCCCGTACATGTTATAACTGTAGTAATATTCCCTTCAACCTGGAGAGTTGGGACCCATGGAATGGGTTCCATGCATTATTGCTTTAAAGGGTCTGCATTTGCTCACCCAATCTCACCAATACTCTCAGTCCCAAGTGTCCAGCCTTATGCCACATCCAGCTGTCGTTGTAGATAGGGTCATTCCAGGTTTCATCAGAGACCCTGAAGGAATTGTAAAGAATTTCCCAGTTTTTTTGTTTTGTTTTTGAAATTGCTTTTTATAGTGGGTTTGAGCTGATTCTCGCTGCCATGTTTATGCCAGTCTAGACACACTTGATTCCCTTACGGAGACTTATCAATACATAGGTTTTAAGATTCTTACTAGTCAGATATATTCCTCTGCGGGAAATATGGGGTTTTGAGACCCTTTCACTGAGGAAGGTGTAGGTCTTGTCTATTCCATAGTTGGTTTTTGGAACGGTACCTGTGCTTATATCAAACTCTGGTTTTATGCATCACCCCACCTCTCCTTCCCCCTTAAGCAGGCATAAGAGTGTTTTCTAAATGTGAGACACTGTTCTCTTTCCTAACTCAGTTCAAGTGTAGCCATGTTTACAGGATCTTCATAAGTGATATCTTATGATAAGTTTCTTTTTCTCTGTGACTTATATCACTTAGAATCATCATACCTGAATCCACCCATTTTGCTGCTACTGGTCTTATGACATTGATTTCATGGCTGAGGGATATTCCATCGTACGTAAGTACCACAATTTTTTGAACCATTTTTATATTTCCTGGGATATTTAAGGTGTACCCAAGTTGAGGTCCTTGTAAGCAGTGCAGCCCTAAATTTTGGGGTGGCTCTGTCTTATTGATTTTCAGTTTTCCCAAGGTATATTCCCTAGACTGGAAGTGCCCTTGGCTCTGTAGCTCTGTTGTTTACTTGTTTTAGGGAACACAATGCACTCCTCCAGAGAGGCAGTTGGCAATTTACATGCCACAAATCAGCATAACAAAGGTCCCTGTTCTCCAGGACCTGTCTTGCCTTTCTGGTTTTTACACATTTTGTGGATGTCCCTTTTGACCGGTGGGAAGTGATACTTCTTTGTAGTGCAGATTTGCATTGCCCGCTTGCTTGTTTGGCCAAAAAGGGCGTATGCGTTTTCTCCTGAATATATTCAGGAGAAAAAGCATACGCCCTTTTTGGCCAAGTGCATCATTGTCGAAGTTGTGCCCCTCTTCCTGTGCTTTAAAGGCGATTCCAACGTACCTCTTGAAATGTGTTTCCTGCTATTCTGCCTCGATTTCAAGTCCGCCTCGTTGCCTTCCCTCAACAGATTTTTGGACAATACTTGTCCTTTATTACTTGGCCAGTTTGTGAATTGCTGTGCCCCTGAGCTCCATTTTTCAACTCGTTTTTTTGTGAGCTGACCGCAAGTCCAAAATTTTGGTTCAGGACCTATGCTGCTTCCCGGTGGGTGGCTGAGCCTTTGGTTAATTCTTCTTCCTGCAGGGAAGTTAGAGTGATATGTGCCCGTCCAAATGCCTAACAGCTACTCTCTCATTGGTTCTCCCTCTTCCCTTTCATCCTCTGCCAAATTGGCAACCTGTGCGTACCAGGAGGTTAAAGGGGCTGTCTCTCCAAGTTGGGAGGTTGATAGTAAAGCGGATGGAATGTCAAACCAGAGCATCAGGAGAGGGACTTTTCGTTGAGTTTTAGAAACCTTTCGTATTCACAGAGTGTCCGTTCACTAGGTTTCCCGTACATGTTATAACTGTAGTAATATTCCCTTCAACCTGGAGAGTTGGGACCCATGGAATGGGTGCCAGGCATTTGTGCTTTAAAGGGTCTGCATTTGCTCACCCAATCTCACTAATCGTCTCAGTCCCAAGTGTCCCTCCTTATGCCACATCCAGCTGTCGTTGTAGATAGGGTCATTCCAGGTTTCATCAGAGACCCTGAAGGAATTGTAAAGAATTTCCCAGTTTTTTTGTTTTGTTTTTGAAATTCCTTTTTATACTGGGTTTGAGCTGATTCTCGCTGCCATGTTTATGCCAGTCAAGAAACACTTGATTCCCTTACGGAGACATATCAATACATAGGTTTTAAGATTCTTACTAGTCAGATATATTCCTCTGCGGGAAATATGGGGTTTTGAGTCCCTTTCCCTGAGGAAGGTGTAGGTCTTGAATATTCCATAATTGGTTTTTGGAACGGTACCTGTGCTTATATCAAACTCTGGTTTTATGCATCACCCCACCTCTCCTTCCCCATTAAGCAGGCATAAGAGTGTTTTCTAAATGTGAGACACTGTTCTCTTTCCTAACTCAGTTCAAGTGTAGCCATGTTTATAGGATCTTCATAAGTGATATCTTATGATAAGTTTCTTTTTCTGTGTGACTTATTTCACTTAGAATCATCGTACCTGAATCCACCCATTTTGCTGCTACTGGTCTTATGACATTGATTTCATGGCTGAGGGATATTCCATCGTACGTAAGTACCACAATTTTTTGAACCATTTTTATATTTCCTGGGATATTTAAGGTGTACCCAAGTTGAGGTCCTTGTAAGCAGTGCAGCCCTAAATTTTGGGGTGGCTCTGTCTTATTGATTTTCAGTTTTCCCAAGGTATATTCCCTAGACTGGAAGTGCCCTTGGCTCTGTAGCTCTGTTCTTTACTTCTTTTAGGGAACACAATGTACTCCTCCAGAGAGGCAGTTGGCAATTTACATCCCACCCATCAGCATAACAATGCTCCCTGTTCTCCAGGGCCTGTCTTGCCTTTCTGGTTTTTACACATTTTGTGGAGGTCCCTTTTGACCGGTGGGAAGTGATACATCTTTGTAGTGCAGATTTCCATTGCCCGCTTGCTTGCTTGGCCAAAAAGGGCGTATGCGTTTTCTCCTGAATATATTCAGGAGAAAACGCATTCGCACTTATTGGCCAAGTGCATCATTTTCGAAGTTGTGCCCCTCTTCCTGTGCTTTAAAGGTGATTCCAACGTACCTCTTGAAATCTGTTTCCTGCTATTCTGGCTCGCTTTCAAGTCCGCCTCGTTGCCTTCCCTCAACAGATTTTTGGACGATAGTTGTCCTTTATTACTCGGCCAGTTTGTGAATTGCTGTGCCCCTGAGCTCCATTTTTCAACTCATTTTTGGTGAGCTGACCGCAAGTCCAAAATTTTGGTTCAGGACCTATGCTGGTTCCCGGTGGGTTGCTGAGACTTTGGTTAATTCTTCTTCCTTCCGGGAAATTACAGTGATATGTGGCCGGCCAAATGCCTAACAGCTACTCTCTCATTGGTTCTCCCTCTTCCCTTTCATCCTCTGCCAAATTGGCAACCTGTGCAAACCAGGAGGTTAAAGGGGCTGTCTCTCCAAGTTGGGAGGTTGATAGTAAAGCAGATGGAAAGTCAAACCGGAGCACCAGGAGAAGGACTATTCGATGAGTTTTAGAAACCTTTGTAATTCACAGTGTGTCCGTTATCTAGGTTTCCCGTACATGTTATATCTGTAGTAATATTCCCTTCAACCTGGAGAGCTGGGACCCATGGAATGGGTGCCATGCATTTGTGCTTTAAAGGGTCTGCATTTGCTCACCCAATCTCACCAGTCGTCTCAGTCCCAAGTGTCCCTCCTTATGCCACATCCAGCTGTCATTGTAGATAGGGTCATTCCAGGTTTCATCAGAGACCCTGAAGGAATTGTAAAGAATTTCCCTGTTTTTTTGTTTTGTTTTTGAAATTCCTTTTTATAGTGGGTTTGAGCTGATTCTCGCTGCCATGTTTATGCCAGTCGAGACACACTTGATTCCCTTACGGAGACATATCAATATATAGGTTTTAAGATTCTTACTAGTCAGATATATTCCTCTGCGGGAAATATGGGGTTTTGAGTCCCTTTCCCTGAGGAAGGTGGAGGTCTTGACTATTCCATAATTGGTTTTTGGAACGGTACCTGTGCTTATATCAAACTCTGGTTTTATGCATCACCCCACCTCTCCTTCCCCCTTAAGCAGGCATAAGAGTGTTTTCTAAATGTGAGACACTGTTCTCTTTCCTAACTCAGTTCAAGTGTAGCCATGTTTACAGGATCTTCATAAGTGATATCTTATAATAAGTTTCTTTTTCTGTGTGACATATTTCACTTAGAATCATCGTACCTGAATCCACCCATTTTGCTGCTACTGGTCTTATGACATTGATTTCATGGCTGAGGGATATTCCATCGTACGTAAGTACCACAATTTTTTGAACCATTTTTATATTTCCTGGGATATTTAAGGTGTACCCAAGTTGAGGTCCTTTTAAGCCTTGCAGCCCTAAATTTTGGGGTGGCTCTGTCTTATTGAATTTCAGTTTTCCCAAGGTATATTCCCTAGACTGGAAGTGCCCTTGGCTCTGTAGCTCTGTTCTTTACTTGTTTTAGGGAACACAATGTACTCCTCCAGAGAGGCAGTTGGCAATTTACATCCCACCCATCAGCATAACAAGGCTCCCTGTTCTCCAGGGCCTGTCTTGCCTTTCTGGTTTTTACACATTTTGTGGATGTCCCTTTTGACCGGTGGGAAGTGATACTTCTTTGTAGTGCAGATTTGCATTGCCCGCATGCTTGCTTGGCCAAAAAGGGCATGTGCCTTTTCTCCTGAATATATTCAGGAGAAAACGCATACGCCTTATTTGGCCAAGTGCATCATTGCCGAAGTTGGGCCCCTGTCCCTGTGCTTTAAAGGTGATTCCAACGTACCTCTTGAAATCTGTTTCCTGCTATTCTGCCTCGCTTTCAAGTCCGCCTCGTTGACTTCCCTCAACAGATTTTTGGACGATAGTTGTCCTTTATTACTCGGCCAGTTTGTGAATTGCTGTGCCCCTGATCTCCATTTTTCAACTCGGTTTTGGTGAGCTGACCACATGTCCAAAATTTAGGTTCAGGACCTATGCTGGTTCCCAGTGGGTGGCTGAGACTTTGGTTAATTCTTCTTCCTGCCGGGAAGTTAGAGTGATATGTGCCCGTCCAAATGCCTAACAGCTACTCTCTCATTGGTTCTCCCTCTTCCCTTTCATCCTCTGCCAAATTGGAAACCTGTTCGAACCAGGAGGTTAAAGGGGCTCTCTCTCCATGTTGGGAGATTGATAGTAAAGCAGATGGAAAGTCAAACCGGAGCACCAGGAGAGGGACTATACGTTGAGTTTTAGAAACCATTCATATTCACTGTGTGTCCGTTCTCTAGGTTTCCTGTACATGTTATAACTGTAGTAATATTCCCTTCATCCTAGAGAGTTGGGATCCATGGAATGGGTGCCATGCATTATTGCTTAAAAGGGTCTGCATTTGCTCACTCAATCTCACCAATCCTCTCAGTCCCAAGTGTCCAGCCTTATGCCACATCCAGCTGTCGTTGTAGATAGGGTCATTCCAGGTTTCATCAGAGACCCTGAAGGAATTAAAAAGAATTTCCCAGTTTTTTTGTTTTGTTTTTGAAATTTCTTTTTATAGTGGGTTTGAGCTGATTCTCGCTGCCATGTTTATGCCAGTCTAGACACACTTGATTCCCTTATGGAGACACATCAGTATATAGGTTTTAAGATACTTACTAGTCAGATATATTCCTCTGCGGGAAATATGGGGTTTTGAGTCCCTTTCACTGAGGAAGGTGTAGGTCTTGTCTATTCCATAGTTGGTTTTTGGATCGGTACATGTGCTTATATCAAACTCTGGTTTTATGCATCACCCCACCTCTCCTTCCCCCTTAAGCAGGCATAAGAGTGTTTCCTAAATGTGAGACTCTGTTCTCTTTCCTAACTCAGGTCAAGTGTAGCCATGTTTACAGGATCTTCATAAGTGATATCTTATGATAAGTTTCTTTTTCTGTGTGACTTATTTCACTTAGAATCATCGTACCTGAATCCACTCATTTTGCTGCTACTGGTCTTATGACTTTTATTTCATGGTTGAGGGATATTCCATCGTACGTAAGTACCACAATATTTTGAACCATTTTTATATTTCCTGGGATATTTATTGTCTACCCAAGTTGAGGTTCTTGTAAGCAGTGCAGCCCTAAATTTTGGTGTGGCTCTGTCTTATTGATTTTCAGTTTTCCCAAGGTATATTCCCTAGACTGGAAGTGCCCTTGGCTCTGTAGCTCTGTTCTTTACTTGTTTTAGGCAACACAGTGCACTCCTCCAGAGAGGCAGTTGGCAATTTACATCCCGCCCATCAGCATAACAAGGCTCCCTGTTCTCCAGGGCCTGTCTTGCCTTTCTGGTTTTTACACATTTTGTGGATGTCCCTTTTGACCGGTGGGAAGTGATACTTCTTTGTAGTGCAGATTTGCATTGCCCGCTTGCTTGCTTGGCCAAAAAGGGCGTGTGCGTTTTCTTTTGAATATATTCAGGAGAAAACGCATATGCCCTTTTTGGCCAAGTGCATCATTGTCGAAGTTGTGCCCCTCTTCCTGTGCTTTAAAGGTGATACCAACATACCTCTTGAAATCTGTTTCCTGCTATTCTGCCTCGCTTTCAAGTCCGCCTCGTTGCCTTCCCTCAACAGATTTTTGGACGATAGTTGTCCTTTATTATTCGGCCAGTTTGTGAATTGCTGTGCCCCTGAGCTCCATTTTTCAACTCGTTTTTGGTGAGTTGACCGCAAGTCCAAAATTTTGGTTCAGGACCTATGCTGGTTCCCAGTGGGTGGCTGAGACTTTGGTTAATTCTTCTTCCTGCCGGGAATTTAGAGTGATGTGTGCCCGTCCAAAAGCCTAACAGCTACTCTCTCATTGGTTCTCCCTCTTCCCTTTCATCCTCTGCCAATTTGGCAACCTGTGCGAACAAGGAGGTTAAAGGGGCTGTCTCTCCAAGTTGGGAGGTTGATAGTAAAGCAGATGGAAAGTCAAACCGGAGTACCAGGAGAGGGACTATTCGTTGAGTTTTAGAAACCTTTCATATTCACAGTGTGTCCGTTCTCTAGGTTTCCCGTACTTGTTATAACTGTTGTAATATTCCCTTCAACCTGGAGAGTTGGGACCCATGGAATGGGTGCCATGCATTATTGCTTTAAAGGATCTGCATTTGCTCACCCAATCTCACCAATCCTCTCAGTCCCAAGTGTCCAGCCTTATGCCACATCCAGCTGTCGTTGTAGATAGGGTCATTCCAGGTTTCATCAGAGACCCTGAAGGAATTGTAAAGAATTTGCCAGTTTTTTTGTATTGTTTTTGAAATTCCTTTTTATAGTGGGTTTGAGCTGATTCTCGCTGCCATGTTTATGCCAGTCTAGACACACTTGATTTTCTTACGGAGACATATCAATACATAGGTTTTAAGATTCTTACTAGTCAGATATATTCCTCTGCGGGAAATATAGGGTTTTGAGTCCCTTTCACTGAGGAAGGTGTAGGTCTTGTCTATTCCATAGTTGGTTTTTGGAACGGTACCTGTGCTTATATCAAACTCTGGTTTTATGCATCACCCCACCTCTCCTTCCCCCTTAAGCAGGCATAAGAGTGTTTTCTAAATGTGAGACACTGTTCTCTTTCCTAACTCAGTTCAAGCGTAGCCATGTTTACAGGATCTTCATAAGTGATATCTTATGATAAGTTTCTTTTTCTGTGTGACTTATTTCACTTAGAATCATCGTACCTGAATCCACCCATTTTGCTGCTACTGGTCTTATGACATTGATTTCATGGCTGAGGGATATTCCATCGTACGTAAGTACCACAATTTTTTGAACCATTTTTATATTTCCTGGGATATTTAAGGTGTACCCAAGTTGAGGTCCTTGTAAGCAGTGCAGCCCTAAATTTTGGGGTGGCTCTGTCTTATTGATTTTCAGTTTTCCCAAGGTATATTCCCTAGACTGGAAGTGCCCTTGGCTCTGTAGCTCTGTTCTTTACTTGTTTTAGGGAGCACAATGCACTCCTCCAGAGACGCAGTTGGCAATTTACATCCCGCCCATCAGCATAACAAGGCTCCCTGTTCTCCAGGGCCTGTCTTCCTTTCTGGTTTTTTACACATTTTGTGGATGTCCCTTTTGACTGGTGGGAAGTGATACTTCTTTGTAGTGCAGATTTGCATTGCCCGCTTGCTTGCTTGGTCAAAAAGGGCATCATTGTCGAAGTTGTTGCCCCTTTCCTGTGCTTTAAAGGCGATTACAACGTACCTCTTGAAATCTGTTTCCTGCTATTCTTCTCGCATTCAAGTCCGCCTCGTTGCCTTCCCTCAACAGATTTTTGGATGATAGTTGTCCTTTATTACTCGGCCAGTTTGTGAATTGCTGTGCCCCTGAGCTCCATTTTTTCAACTCGTTTTTGGTGAGCTGACCGCAAGTCCAAAATTTGGTTCAGGTCCTATGCTGGTTCCCCGGTGTGTGGCTGTGACTTTGGTAAATTCTTCTTCCTGCCGGGAATTTAGAGTGATGTGTGCGCGTCCCAATGCCTAACAGCTACTCTCTCATTGGTTCTCCCTCTTCCCTTTCATCCTCTGCCAAATTGGCACCCTGTGCGAACAAGGAGGTTAAAGGGGCTGTCTCTCCCAAGTTGGGAGGTTGATAGTTAAAGCAGATAGAAAAGTCAAACCAGAGCACCAGGAGAGGGACTATTCGTTGAGTTTTAGAAACCTTTCGTATTCACAGTGTGTCCGTTCTCTAGGTTTCCCGTACATGTTATAACTGTAGTAATACTCCCTTCAACCTGGAGAGTTGGGACCCAGGATGCCATGCATTATTGCTTTTAAGGGTCTGCATTTGCTCACCCAATCTCACCAATCCTCTCAGTCCCAAGTGTCCAGCCTTATGCCACATCCAGCTGTCGTTGTAGATAGGGTCATTCCAGGTTTCATCAGAGACCCTGAAGGAATTGTAAAGAATTTCCCAGTTTTTTTGTTTTGTTTTTGAAATTCCTTTTTATAGTGGGTTTGAGCTGATTCTCGCTGCCATGTTTATGCCAGTCTAGACACACTTGATTCCCTTACGGAGACATATCAATACATAGGTTTTAAGATTCTTACTAGTCAGATATATTCCTCTGTGGGAAATATGGGGTTTTGAGTCCCTTTCACTGAGGAAGGTGTAGGTCTTGTCTATTCCATAGTTGGTTTTTGGAACGGTACCTGTGCTTATATCAAACTCTGGTTTTATGCATCACCCCACCTCTCCTTCCCCCTTAAGCAGGCATAAGAGTGTTTTCTAAATGTGAGACACTGTTCTCTTTCCTAACTCAGTTAAAGCGTAGCCATGTTTACAGGATCTTCATAAGTGATATCTTATGATAAGTTTCTTTTTCTCTGTGACTTATTTCACTTAGAATCATCGTACCTGAATCCACCCATTTTGCTGCTACTGGTCTTATGACATTGATTTCATGGCTGAGGGATATTCCATCGTACGTAAGAACCACGATTTTTTCAACCATTTTCATATTTCCTGGGATATTAAGCTGTACCCAAGTTGAGGTCCTTGTAAGCAGTGCAGCCCTAAATTTTGGGGTGGCTCTGTCTTATTGATTTTCAGTTTTCCCAAGGTATATTCCCTAGACTGGAAGTGCCCTTGGCTCTGTAGCTCTGTTCTTTACTTGTTTTAGGGAACACAGTGCACTCCTCCAGAGAGGCAGTTGGCAATTTACATCCCGCCCATCAGCATAACAAGGCTCCCTGTTCTCCAGGGCCTGTCTTGCCTTTCTGGTTTTTACACATTTTGTGGATGTCCCTTTTGACCGGTGGGAAGTGATACTTCTTTGTAGTGCAGATTTGCATTGCCCGCTTGCTTGCTTGGCCAAAAAGGGCGTGTGCGTTTTCTTTTGAATATATTCAGGAGAAAACGCATATGCCCTTTTTGGCCAAGTGCATCATTGTCGAAGTTGTGCCCCTCTTCCTGTGCTTTAAAGGTGATTCCAACATACCTCTTGAAATCTGTTTCCTGCTATTCTGCCTCGCTTTCAAGTCCGCCTTGTTGCCTTCCCTCAACAGATTTTTGGACGATAGTTGTCCTTTATTACTCGGCCAGTTTGTGAATTGCTGTGCCCCTGAGCTCCATTTTTCAACTCGTTTTTGGTGAGTTGACCGCAAGTCCAAAATTTTGGTTCAGGACCTATGCTGGTTCCCAGTGGGTGGCTGAGACTTTGGTTAATTCTTCTTCCTGCCGGGAATTTAGAGTGATGTGTGCCCGTCCAAAAGCCTAACAGCTACTCTCTCATTGGTTCTCCCTCTTCCCTTTCATTCTCTGCCAATTTGGCTACCTGTGCGAACAAGGAGGTTAAAGGGGCTGTCTCTCCAAGTTGGGAGGTTGATAGTAAAGCAGATGGAAAGTCAAACCGGAGCACCAGGAGAGGGACTATTCGTTGAGTTTTAGAAACCTTTCATATTCACAGTGTGTCCGTGCTCTAGGTTTCCCGTACATGTTATAACTGTAGTAATATTCCCTTCAACCTGGAGAGTTGGGACCCATGGAATGGGTGCCATGCATTATTGCTTTAAAGGGTCTGCATTTGCTCACCCAATCTCACCAATCCTCTCAGTCCCAAGTGTCCAGCCTTATGCCACATCCAGCTGTCGTTGTAGATAGGGTCATTCCAGGTTTCATCAGAGACCCTGAAGGAATTGTAAAGAATTTCCCAGTTTTTTTGTATTGTTTTTGAAATTCCTTTTTATAGTGGGTTTGAGCTGATTCTCGCTGCCATGTTTATGCCAGTCTAGACACACTTGATTTCCTTACGGAGACATATCAATACATAGGTTTTAAGATTCTTACTAGTCAGATATATTCCTCTGCGGGAAATATGGGGTTTTGAGTCCCTTTCACAGAGGAAGGTGTAGGTCTTGTCTATTCCATAGTTGGTTTTTGGAACGGTACCTGTGCTTATATCAAACTCTGGTTTTATGCATCACCCCACCTCTCCTTCCCCCTTAAGCAGGCATAAGAGTGTTTTCTAAATGTGAGACACTGTTCTCTTTCCTAACTCAGTTCAAGCGTAGCCATGTTTACAGGATCTTCATAAGTGATATCTTATGATAAGTTTCTTTTTCTCTGTGACTTATTTCACTTAGAATCATCGTACCTGAATCCACCCATTTTGCTGCTACTGGTCTTATGACATTGATTTCATGGCTGAGGGATATTCCATCGTACGTAAGTACCACAATTTTTTGAACCATTTTTATATTTCCTGGGATATTTAAGGTGTACCCAAGTTGAGGTCCTTGTAAGCAGTGCAGCCCTAAATTTTGGGGTGGCTCTGTCTTATTGATTTTCAGTTTTCCCAAGGTATATTCCCTAGACTGGAAGTGCCCTTGGCTCTGTAGCTCTGTTCTTTACTTGTTTTAGGGAGCCCAATGCACTCCTCCAGAGACGCAGTTGGCAATTTACATCCCGCCCATCAGCATAACAAGGCTCCCTGTTCTCCAGGGCCTGTCTTGCCTTTCTGGTTTTTACACATTTTGTGGATGTCCGTTTTGACTGGTGGGAAGTGATACTTCTTTGTAGTGCAGATTTGCATTGCCCGCTTGCTTGCTTGGCCAAAAAGGGCGTATGCGTTTTCTCCTGAATATATTCAGGAGAAAACGTATACGCCCTTTTTGGCCAAGTGCATCATTGTCGAAGTTGTGCCCTCTTCCTGTGCTTTAAAGGTGATTCCAACGTACCTCTTGAAATCTGTTTCCTGCTATTCTGCCTCGCTTTCAAGTCCGCCTCGTTGCCTTCCCTTAACAGATTTTTGGATGATAGTTGTCCTTTATTACTCTGCCAGTTTGTGAATTGCTTTGCCCTTGAGGTCCATTTTTCAACTCGTTTTTTGTGAGCTGACCGCAAGTCCAAAATTTTGGTTCAGGACCTATGCTGGTTCCCAGTGGGGGGCTGAGACTTTGGTTAATTCTTCTTCCTGCTGGGAAGTTAGAGTGATATGTGCCCGTCCAAATGCCTGACAGCTACTCTCTCATTGGTTCTCCCTCTTCCCTTTCAACCTCTGCCAAATTGGAAACCTGTGCGAACCAGGAGGTTAAATGGGCTGTCTCTCCAAGTTGGAGGATTGATAGTAAAGCAGATGGAAAGCCAAACAGGAGCACCAGGTGAGGGATTATTCGTTGAGTTTTAGAAACCTTTCATATTCACAGTGGGTCCGTTCTCTAGGTTTCCCGTACATGTTATAGCTGTAGTAATATTCCCTTCAACCTGGAGAGTTGGGACCCATGGAATGGGTGCCAAGCATTTGTGCTTTAAAGGGTCTGCATTTGCTCAGCCAATCTCACCAATCCTCTCAGTCCCAAGTGTCCAGCCTTATGCCACATCCAGCTGTCATTGTAGATAGTGTCATTCCAGGTTTCATCAGAAACCCTGAAGGAATTGTAAAGAATTTCCCAGTTTTTTTGTTTTGTTTTTGAAATTCCTTTATATAGTCGGTTTGAGTTGATTCTCGCTGCCATGTTTATGCCAGTCTAGACACACTTGATTCCCTTATGGAGACATATAAATACATAGGTTTTAAGATTCTTACTAGTCAGATATATTCCTCTGCGGGAAATATGGGGTTTTGAGTCCCTCTCACTGAGGAAGGTGTAGGTCTTGTCTATTCCATAGTTGGTTTTTGGAACGGTACCTGTGCTTATATCAAACTCTGGTTTTATGCATCACCCCCCCTCTCCTTCCCCCTTAAACAGACATAAGAGTGTTTTCTAAATGTGAGACACTGTTCTCTTTCCTAACTCAGTTCAAGTGTAGCCATGTTTACAGGATCTTCATAAGTGATATCTTATGATAAGTTTCTTTTTCTCTGTGACTTATTTCACTTAGAATCATCGTACCTGAATCCACCCATTTTGCTGCTACTGGTCTTATGACATTGATTTCATGGCTGAGGGATATACAATCGTACGTAAGTACCACAATTTTTTGAACCATTTTTATATTTCCTGGGATATTTAAGGTGTACCCAAGTTGAGGTCCCTGTAAGCAGTGCAGCCCTAAATTTTGGGGTGGCTCTGTCTTATTGATTTTCAGTTTTCCCAAGGTATATTCCCTAGACTGGAAGTGCCCTTGGCTCTGTAGCTCTGTTCTTTACTTGTTTTAGGGAACACAATGCACTCCTCCAGAGAGGCAGTTGGCAATTTACATCCCGCCCATCAGCATAACAAGGCTCCCAGTTCTCCAGGGCCTGTCTTGCCTTTCTGGTTTTTACACATTTTGTGGATGTCCCTTTTGACCGGTGGGAAGTGATACTTCTTTGTAGTGCAGATTTGCATTGCCCGCTTGCTTGCTTGGCCAAAAAGGGCGTATGCGTTTTCTCCTGAATATATTCAGGAGAAAACGCATACGCCCTTTTTGGCCAATTGCATCAATGTCGAAGTTGTGCCCCTCTTCCTGTGCTTTAAAGGCGATTCCAACGTACCTCTTGAAATCTGTTTCCTGCTATTCTGCCTCGCTTTCAAGTCCGCCTCGTTGCCTTCCCTCAACAGATTTTTGGACGATAGTTGTCCTTTATTACTCGGCCAGTTTGTGAATTGCTGTGCCCCTGAGCTCCATTTTTCAACTCGTTTTTGGTGAGCTGACCGCAAGTCCAAAATTTTGGTTCAGGACCTATGCTTGTTCCCGGTGGGTGGCTGAGACTTTGGTTAATTCTTCTTCCTGCCGGGAATTTAGAGTGATGTGTGCCCGTCCAAATGCCTAAGAGCTACTCTCTCATTGGTTCTCCCTTTTCCCTTTCACCCTCTGCCAAATTGGAAACCTGTGCGAACCAGGAGGTTAAAGGGGCTGTCTCTCCAAGTTGGGAGGTTGATAGTAAAATAGATGGAAAGTGAAACCAGAGCACCAGTACAGGGACTATTCGTTGAGTTTTAGAAACCTTTCGTATTCACAGTGTGTCCGTTCTCTAGGTTTCCCGTACATGTTATAACTGTAGTAATATCCCCTTCAACCTGGAGAGTTGGGACCCATGGAATGGGTGCCATGCATTATTGCTTTAAAGAGTCTGCATTTGCTCACCCAATCTCACCAATCCTCTCAGTCCCAAGTGTCCAGCCTTATGCCACATCCAGCTGTCATTGTAGATAGGGTCATTCCAGGTTTCATCAGAGACCCTGAAGGAATTGTAAAGAATTTCCCAGTTTTTTTGTTTTGTTTTTGAAATTCCTTTATATAGTGGGTTTGAGCTGATTCTCGCTGCCATGTTTATGCCAGTCTAGACACACTTGATTCCCTTATGGAGACATATCAATACATAGGTTTTAAGATTCTTACTAGTTAGATATATTCCTCTGCGGGAAATATGGGGTTTTGAGTCCCTTTCACTGAGGAAGGTGTAGGTCTTGTCTATTCCATAGTTGGTTTTTGGAACGGTACCTGTGCTTATATCAAACTCTGGTTTTATGCATCACCCCACCTCTCCTTCCCCCTTAAACAGGCATAAGAGTGTTTTCTAAGTGTGAGACACTGTTCTCTTTCCTAACTCAGTTCAAGTGTAGCCATGTTTACAGGATCTTCATAAGTGATATCTTATGATAAGTTTCTTTTTCTCTGTGACTTATTTCACTTAGAATCATCGTACCTGAATCCACCCATTTTGCTGCTACTGGTCTTATGACATTGATTTCATGGCTGAGGGATATTCCATCGTACGTAAGTACCACAATTTTTTGAACCATTTTTATATTTCCTGGGATATTTAAGGTGTACCCAAGTTGAGGTCCTTGTAAGCAGTGCAGCCCTAAATTTTGGGGTGGCTCTGTCTTATTGATTTTCAGTTTTCCCAAGGTATATTCCCTAGACTGGAAGTGCCCTTGGCTCTGTAGCTCTGTTCTTTACTTGTTTTAGGGAACACAACGCACTCCTCCAGAGGGGCAGTTGGCAATTTACATCCCGCCCATCAGCATAACAAGGCTCCCAGTTCTCCATGGCCTGTCCTGCCTTTCCGGTTTTTACACATTTTGTGGATGTCCCTTTTGACCGGTGGGAAGTGATACTTCTTTGTAGTGCAGATTTGCATTGCCCGCTTGCTTGCTTGGCCAAAAAGGGCGTATGCGTTTTCTCCTGAATATATTCAGGAGAAAACGCATACGCCCTTTTTGGCCAATTGCATCATTGTCGAAGTTGTGCCCCTCTTCCTGTGCTTTAAAGGCGATTCCAACGTACCTCTTGAAATCTGTTTCCTGCTATTCTGCCTCGCTTTCAAGTCCGCCTCAGTGCCTTCCCCCAACAGATTTTTGGACGATAGTTGTCCTTTATTACTCGGCCAGTTTGTGAATTGCTGTGCCCCTGAGCTCCATTTTTCAACTCCTTTTTGGTGAGCTGACCGCAAGTCCAAAATTTTGGTTCAGGACCTCTGCTGTTTCCCAGTGGGTGGCTGAGACTTTGGTTAATTCTTCTTCCTGCCGGGAATTTAGAGTGATGTGTGCCCGTCCAAATGCCTAAGAGCTACTCTCTCATTGGTTCTCCCTCTTCCCTTTCACCCTCTGCCAAATTGGCATCCTGTGCGAACCAGGAGGTTAAAGGGGCTGTCTCTCCAAGTTGGGAGGTTGATAGTAAAGCAGATGGAAAGTCAAACCCGAGCACCAGGAGAGGGACTATTCGTTGAGTTTTAGAAACCTTTCGTATTCACAGTGTGTCCGTTCTCTAGGTTTCCCGTACATGTTATAGCTGTAGTAATATCCCCTTCAACCTGGAGAGTTGGGACCCATGGAATGGGTGCCATGCATTATTGCTTTAAAGAGTCTGCATTTGCTCACCCAATCTCACCAATCCTCTCAGTCCCAAGTGTCCAGCCTTATGCCACATCCAGCTGTCGTTGTAGATAGGGTCATTCCAGGTTTCATCAGAGTCCCTGAAGGAATTGTAAATAATTTCCCAGTTTTTTTGTTTTGTTTTTGAAATTCCTTTTTATAGTGGGTTTCAGCTGATTCTCTCTGCCATGTTTATGCCTGTCTAGACACACTTGATTCCCTTACGGAGACATATCAATACATAGGTTTTAAGATTCTTACTAGTCAGATATATTCCTCTGCGGGAAATATGGGGTTTTGAGTCCCTTTCACTGAGGAAGGTGTAGGTCTTGTCTATTCCATAGTTGGTTTTTGGAACGGTACCTGTGCTTATATCAAACTCTGGTTTTATGCATCACCCCACCTCTCCTTCCCCCTTAAGCAGGCATAAGAGTGTTTTCTAAATGAGAGACACTGTTCTCTTTCCTAACTCAGTTCAAGTGTAGCCATGTTTACAGGATCTTCATAAGTGATATCTTATGATAAGTTTCTTTTTCTGTGTGACTTATTTGACTTAGAATCATCGTACCTGAATCCACCCATTTTGCTGCTACTGGTCTTAAGACATTGATTTCATGGCTGAGGGAAATTCCATCGTACGTAAGAACCACAATTTTTTCAACCATTTTCATATTTCCTGGGATATTAAGGTGTACCCAAGTTGAGGTCCTTGTAAGCAGTGCAGCCCTAAATTTTGGGGTGGCTCTGTCTTATTGATTTTCAGTTTTCCCAAGGTATATTCCCTTGACTGGAAGTGCCCTTGGCTCTGTAGCTCTTTTCTTTACTTGTTTTGGGGAGCACAATGCACTCCTCCAGAGAGGCAGTTGGCAATTTACATCCCGCCCATCAGCATAACAAGGCTCCCTGTTCTCCAGGGCCTGTCTTGCCTTTCTGGTTTTTACACATTTTGTGGATGTCCCTTTTGACTGGTGGGAAGTGATACTTCTTTGAAGTGCAGATTTGCATTGCCCGCTTGCTTGCTTGGCCAAAAAGTGTGTATGCGTTTTCTCCTGAATATATTCATGAGAAAACGTATACGCCCTTTTTGGCCAAGTGCATCATTGTCGAAGTTGTGCCCCTCTTCCTGTGCTTTAAAGGCGATTCCAACGTACCTCTTGAAATCTGTTTCCTGCTATTCTGCCTCGCTTTCAAGTCCGCCTCGTTGCCTTCCCTTACCAGATTTTTGGATGATAGTTCTCCTTTATTACTCTGCCAGTTTGTGAATTGCTTTGCCCTTGAGGTCCATTTTTCAACTCGTTTTTTGTGAGCTGACCGCAAGTCCAAAATTTTGGTTCAGGACCTATGCTGGTTCCCAGTGGGGGGCGGAGACTTTGGTTAATTCTTCTTCCTGCTGGGAAGTTAGAGTCATATGTGCCCGTCCAAATGCCTGACAGCTACTCTCTCATTGGTTCTCCCTCTTCCCTTTCATCCTCTGCCAAATTGGAAACCTGTGCGAACCAGGAGGTTAAAGGGGCTGTCTCTCCAAGTTGGGAGGTTGATAGTAAAGCAGATGGAAAGTCAAACCAGAGCACCAGGAGAGGGACTGTTCGTTGAGTTTTAGAATCCTTTCGTATTCACAGTGTGTCCGTTCTCTAGGTTTCCCGTACATGTTATAGCTGTAGTAATATTCCCTTCAACCTGGAGAGTTGGGACCCATGGAATGGGTGCCATGCATTATTGCTTTAAAGAGTCTGCATTTGCTCACCCAATCTCACCAATCCTCTCAGTCCCAAGTGTCCAGCCTTATGCCACATCCAGCTGTCATTGTAGATAGGGTCATTCCAGGTTTCATCCGAGTCCCTGAAGGAATTGTAAAGAATTTCCCAGTTTTTTTGTTTTGTTTTTGAAATTCCTTTTTATAGTGGGTTTGAGCTGATTCTCGCTGCCATGTTTATGCCAGTCTAGACACACTTGATTCCCTTACGGAGACATATCAATACATAGGTTTTAAGATTCTTACTAGTCAGATATATTCCTCTGCGGGAAATATGGGGTTTTGAGTCCCTTTCACTGAGGAAGGTGTAGGTCTTGTCTATTCCATAGTTGGTTTTTGGAACGGTACCTGTGCTTATATCAAACTCTGGTTTTATGCATCACCCCACCTCTCCTTCCCACTTAAGCAGGCATAAAGGTGTTTTCTAAATGTGAGACACTGTTCTCTTTCCTAACTCAGTTCAAGTGTAGCCATGTTTACAGGATCTTCATAAGTGATATCTTATGATGAGTTTCTTTTTTTGTGTGACTTATTTCACTTAGAATCATCGTACCTGAATCCACCCATTTTGCTGATACTGGTCTTATGACATTGATTTCATGGCTGAGGGATATTCCATCCTACGTAAGAACCACAATTTTTTGAACCATTTTTATATTTCCTTGGATATTTAAGTTGTACCCAAGTTGAGGTCCTTTTAAGCTGTGCAGACCTAAATTTTGGGGTGGCTCTGTCTTATTGATTTTCAGTTTTCCCAAGGTATATTCCCTAGACTGGAAGTGCCCTTGGCTCTGTAGCTCTGTTCTTTACTTGTTTTAGAGAACACAATGTACTACTCCAGAGAGGCAGTTGGCAATTTACATCCCGTCCATCAGCATAACAAGGCTCCCTGTTCTCCAGGGCCGGTCTTGCCTTTCTGCTTTTTACACATTTTGTGGATGTCCCTTTTGACCGCTGGGAAGTGATACTTCTTTGTAGTGCAGATTTGCATTGCCCGCTTCCTTGCTTGGCCAAAAAGGGCGTATGCGTTTTCTCCTGAATATATTCAGGAGAAAACGCATACGCCCTTTTTGGCCAAGTGCATCATTGTAGAAGTTGTGCCCCTCTTCCTGTGCTTTAAAGGCGATTCCAACGTACCTCTTGAAATCTGTTTCCTGCTATTCTGCCTCGCCTTCAAGTCCGCCTCGTTGCCTTCCCTCAACAGATTTTTGGACGACAGTTGTCCTTTATTACTCAGCCAGTTTGTGAATTGGTGTGCCCCTGAGCTCCATTTTTCAACTCGTTTTTGGTGAGCTGACCGCAAGTCCAAAATTTTGGTTCAGGACCTATGCTGGTTCCCGGTGGGGGGCTGAGACTTTGGTTAATTCTTCTTCCTGCCGGGAAGTTAGAGTGATATGTGCCGGTTCAAATGCCTAACAGCTACTCTCTCATTGGTTCTCCCTCTTCCCTTTCATCCTCTGCCAAATTGGAAACCTGTGGAACCAGGAGGTTGAACGGGCTGTCTCTCCAAGTTGGGAGATTGATAGTAAAGCAGATGGAATGTCAAACCGGAGCACCAGGAGAGGGACTATTCGTTGAGTTTTAGAAACCTTTCGTATTCACAGTGTGTCCGTTCTCTAGGTTTCTCGTACATGTTATAACCGTAGTAATATTCTCTTCAACCTGGAGAGTTGGGACCCATGGAATGGGTGCCATGCATTATTGCTTTAAAGGGTCTGCATTTGCTCACCCAATCTCACCAATCCTCTCAGTCCCAAGTGTCCAGCCTTATGCCACATCCAGCTGTCGTTGTAGATAGGGTCATTCCAGGTTTCATCAGAGACCCTGAAGGAATTGTAAAGAATTTCCCAGTTTTTTTGGGCTTCCCTTGTGGCGCAGTGGTTGAGAGTCCGCCTGCCGATGCAGGGGACACGGGCTCGTGCCCCTGGTCTGGGAAGATCCCACATGCCGCGGAGTGGCTGGGGCCGTGAGCCATGGCCGCTGAGCCTGCGCGTCCGGAGCCTGTGCTCCGCAACGGGAGAGGCCACAACAGTGAGAGGCCCGTGTACCGCAAAAAAAAAAAAATATATATATATATATATTTCCCAGTTTTTTTGTTTTGTTTTTAAAATTCCTTTTTATAGTGGGTTTGAGCTGATTCTCTCTGCCATGTTTATGCCAGTCTAGACACACTTGATTCCCTTAAGGAGACATATCAATACATAGGTTTTACGATTCTTACTAGTCAGATATATTCCTCTGCGGGAAATATGGGATTTTGAGTCCCTTTCACTGAGGAAGGTGTAGGTCTTGCCTATTCCATAGTTGGTTTTTGGAGCGGTACCTGTGCTTATATCAAACTCTGGTTTTATGCATCACCCCACCTCTCCTTCCCCATTAAGCTGGCGTAAGTGTGTTTTCTAAATGTGAGACAATCTTCTCTTTCCTAACTCAGTTCAAGTGTAGCCATGTTTACAGGATCTTCATAAGTGAAATCTTATGATAAGTTGCTTTTTCTGTGTGACTTATTTCACTTAGAATCATCGTACCTGAATCCACCCATTTTGCTGCTACTGGTCTTATGACATTGATTTCATGGCTGAGGGATATTCCATCGTACGTAAGTACCACAATTTTTTGAACCATTTTTATATTTCCTGGGATATTTAAGGTGTACCCAAGTTGAGGTCCTTGTAAGCAGTGCAGCCCTAAATTTTGGGTGGTTCTGTCTTATTGATTTTCAGTTTTCCCAAGGTATATTCCCTAGACTGGAAGTGCCCTTGGCTCTGTAGCTCTGTTGTTTAATTTTTTTAGGGAACACAATGCACTCCTCCAGAGAGGCAGTTGGCAATTTACATCCCGCCCATCAGCATAACAAGGCTCCCTGTTCTCCACGGCCTGTCTTGCCTTTCTGGTTTTTACACATTTTGTGGATGTCCCTTTTGACCGGTGGGAAGTGATACTTCTTTGTAGTGCAGATTTGCATTGCCCGCTTGCTTGCTTGGCCAAAAAGGGCGTATGCGTTTTCTCCTGAATATATTCAGGAGAAAACGCATACGCCCTTTTTGGCCAAGTGCATCATTGTCGAAGTTGTGCCCCTCTTCCTGTGCTTTAAAGGCGATTCCAACGTACCTCTTGAAATCTGTTTCCTGCTATTCTGCCTTGCTTTCATGTCCGCCTCGTTGCCTTCCCTCAACAGATTTCTGGACGATAGTTGTCCTTTATTACTCGGCCAGTTTGTGAATTGCTGTGCCCCTGAGCTCCATTTTTCAACTCGTTTTTGGTGAGCTGACCGCAAGTCCAAAATTTTGGTTCAGGACCTATGCTGGTTTCCGGTGGGGGGCTGAGACTTTCGTTAATTCTTCTTCCTGCCGGGAAATTACAGTGATATGTGCCCGTCCAAATGACTAAGAGCTACTCTCTCATTGGTTTTCCCTGTTCCCTTTCATCCTCTGCCAAATTGGCAACCTGTGCGAACCAGGAGGTTAAAGGGGCTGTCTCTCCAAGTTGGGAGGTTGATAGTAAAGCAGATGGAAAGTCAAACTAGAGCAAAAGGAGAGGGACTATTCGTTGAGTTTTAGAAACCTTTCGTATTCACAGTGTCTCCGTTCTCTAGGTTTCCCGTACATGTTATAACTGTAGTAATATTCCCTTCAACCTGGAGAGTTGGGACCCATGGAATGTGTGCCATGCATTATTGCTTTAAAGAGTCTGCATTAGCTCACCCAATCTCACCAATCCTCTCAGTCCCAAGTGTCCAGCCTTATGCCACATCCAGCTGTCATTGTAGATAGGGTCATTCCAGGTTTCATCAGAGTCCCTGAAGGAATTGTAAAGAATTTCCCAGTTTTTTTGTTTTGTTTATGAAATTCCTTTTTATAGTGGGTTTGAGCTGATTCTCGCTGCCATGTTTATGCCAGTCTAGACACACTTGATTCCCTTACGGAGACATATCAATATATAGGTTTTAAGATTCTTACTAGTCAGATATATTCCTCTGCGGGTAAAATGGGGTTTTGAGTCCCTTTCACTGAGGAAGGTGTAGATCTTGTCTATTCCATAGTTGGTTTTTGGAACGGTACCTGTGCTTATATCAAACTCTTGTTTTATGCATCACCCCACCTCTCCTTCCCCCTTAAGCAGGCATAAGAGTGTTTTCTAAATGTGAGACACTGTTCTCTTTCCTAACTCAGTTCAAGTGTAGCCATGTTTACAGGATCTTCATAAGTGATATCTTATGATAAGTTTCTTTTTCTGTGTGACTTATTTCACTTAGAATCATCGTACCTGAATCCACCCATTTTGCTGCTACTGGTCTTATGACATTGATTTCATGGCTGAGGGATATTCCATCGTACGTAAGAACCACAAGTTTTTCAACCATTTTCATATTTCCTGGGATATTAAGGTGTACCCAAGTTCAGGTCCTTGTAAGCAGTGCAGCCCTAAATTTTGGGGTGGCTCTGGCTTATCAATTTTCAGTTTTCCCAAGGTATATTCCCTAGACTGGAAGTGCCCTTGGCTCTGTAGCTCTGTTGTTTATTTGTTTTAGGGAACACAATGAACTCCTCCAGAGAGGCAGTTGGCAATTTACATCCCGCCCATCAGCATAACAAGGCTCCCTGTTCTCCAGGGCCTGTCTTGCCTTTCTGGTTTTTACACATTTTGTGGATGTCCCTTTTGACCGGTGGGAAGTGATACTTCTTTGTAGTGCAGATTTGCATTGCCCGCTTGCTTGCTTGGCCAAAAAGGGCGTATGCGTTTTCTCCTGAATATATTCAGGAGAAAACGCATACGCCCTTTTTGGCCAAGTGCATCATTGTCGAAGTTGTGCCCCTCTTCCTGTGCTTTAAAGGCGATTCCAACGTACCTCTTGAATTCTGTTTCCTGCTATTCTGCCTTGCTTTCATGTCCGCCTCGTTGCCTTCCCTCAACAGATTTCTGGACGATAGTTGTCCTTTATTACTCGGCCAGTTTGTGAATTGCTGTGCCCCTGAGCTCCATTTTTCAACTCGTTTTTGGTGAGCTGACCGCAAGTCCAAAATTTTGGTTCAGGACCTATGCTGGTTTCCGGTGGGGGGCTGAGACTTTCGTTAATTCTTCTTCCTGCCGGGAAATTACAGTGATATGTGCCCGTCCAAATGACTAAGAGCTACTCTCTCATTGGTTTTCCCTGTTCCCTTTCATCCTCTGCCAAATTGGCAACCTGTGCGAACCAGGAGGTTAAAGGGGCTGTCTCTCCAAGTTGGGAGGTTGATAGTAAAGCAGATGGAAAGTCAAACTAGAGCAAAAGGAGAGGGACTATTCGTTGAGTTTTAGAAACCTTTCGTATTCACAGTGTCTCCGTTCTCTAGGTTTCCCGTACATGTTATAACTGTAGTAATATTCCCTTCAACCTGGAGAGTTGGGACCCATGGAATGTGTGCCATGCATTATTGCTTTAAAGAGTCTGCATTTGCTCACCCAATCTCACCAATCCTCTCAGTCCCAAGTGTCCAGCCTTATGCCACATCCAGCTGTCATTGTAGATAGGGTCATTCCAGGTTTCATCAGAGTCCCTGAAGGAATTGTAAAGAATTTCCCAGTTTTTTTGTTTTGTTTATGAAATTCCTTTTTATAGTGGGTTTGAGCTGATTCTCGCTGCCATGTTTATGCCAGTCTAGACACACTTGATTCCCTTACGGAGACATAGCAATACATAGGTTTTCAGATTCTTACTAGTCAGATATATTCCTCTGCGGGCAATATGGTGTTTTGAGTCCCTTTCACTGAGGAAGGTGTAGGTCTTGTCTATTCCATAGTTGGTTTTTGGAACGGTACCTGTGCTTATATCAAACTCTGGTTTTATGCATCAGCCCACCTCTCCTTCCCCCTTAAGCAGGCATAAGAGTGTTTTCTAAATGTGAGACACTGTTCTCTTTCCTAACTCAGTTCAAGTGTAGCCATGTTTACAGGATCTTCATAAGTGATATCTTATGATAAGTTTCTTTTTCTGTGTGACTTATTTCACTTAGAATCATCGTACCTGAATCCACCCATTTTGCTGCTACTGGTCTTATGACATTGATTTCATGGCTGAGGGATATTCCATCGTACGTAACAACCACAATTTTTTCCACCATTTTCATATTTCCTGGGATATTAAGGTGTACCCAAGTTCAGGTCCTTGTAAGCAGTGCAGCCCTAAATTTTGGGGTGGCTCTGGCTTATCAATTTTCAGTTTTCCCAAGGTATATTCCCTAGACTGGAAGTGCCCTTGGCTCTGTAGCTCTGTTGTTTATTTGTTTTAGGGAAAACAATGCACTCCTCCAGAGAGGCAGTTGGCAATTTACATCCCGCCCATCAGCATAACAAGGCTCCCTGTTCTCCAGGGCCTGTCTTGCCTTTCTGGTTTTTACACATTTTGTGGATGTCCCTTTTGACCGGTGGGAAGTGATACTTCTTTGTAGTGCAGATTTGCATTGCCCGCTTGCTTGCTTGGCCAAAAAGGGCGTATGCGTTTTCTCCTGAATATATTCAGGAGAAAACGCATACGCCCTTTTTGGCCAAGTGAATCATTGTCGAATTTGTGCCCCTCTTCCTGTGCTTTAAAGGCGATTCCAACGTACCTCATGAAATCTGTTTCCTGCTATTCTGCCTCACTTTCAAGTCCGCCTCGTTGCCTTCCCTCAACAGATTTTTGGACGATAGTTGTCCTTTATTACTCGGCCAGTTTGTGAATTGCTGTGCCCCTGAGCTCCATTTTTCAACTCGTTTTTGGTGACCTGACCGCAAGTCCAAAATTTTGGTTCAGGACCTATGCTGGTTCACGGTGGGTGGCTGAGACTTTGGTTAATACTTCTTCTTGCCGGGAATTTAGAGTGATGTGTGCCCGTCCAAATGCCTAAGAGCTACTCTCTCATTGGTTTTCCCTCTTCCCTTTCATCCTCTGCCAAATTGGCAACCTGTGCGAACCAGGAGTTTAAAGGGGCTGTTACTCCAAGTTGGGAGGTTGATAGTAAAGCAGATGGAAACTGAAACCAGAGCACCAGGAGAGGGACTATTCGTTGAGTTTTAGAAACCTTTCGTATTCACAGTGTGTCCGTTCTCTAGGTTTCCCATACATGTTATAACCGTAGTAATATTCCCTTCAACCTGGAGAGTTGGGACCCATGGAATGGGTGCCATGCATTATTGCTTTAAAGGGTCTGCATTTGCTCACCCAATCTCACCAATCCTCTCAGTCCCAAGTGTCCAGCCTTATGCCACATCCAGCTGTCGTTGTAGATAGGGTCATTCCAGGTTTCATCAGAGACCCTGAAGGAATTTTAAAGAATTTCCCAGTTTTTTTTGTTTTGTTTTTGAAATTCCTTTTTATAGTGGATTTGAGCTGATTCTCGCTGCCATTTTTATACCAGTCTAGACACACTTGATTCCCTTACGGAGACATATCAATACATAGGTTTTAAGATTCTTTCTAGTCAGATATATTCCTCTGCGGGAAATATGGGGTTTTGAGTCCATTTCACTGAGGAAGGTGTAGGTCTTGTCTATTCCATAGTTGGTTTTTGCAACGGTACTTGTGCTTATATCAAACTCTGGTTTTATGCATCACCCCACCTCTCCTTCCCCCTTACGCAGGCATAAGAGTGTTTTCTAAATGTGAGACACTCTTCTCTTTCCTAAATCAGTTCAAGTGTAGCCATGTTTACAGGATCTTCATAAGTGATATCTTATGATAAGTTTCTTTTTCTCTGTGACTTAGTTCACTTAGAATAATCGTACCTGAATCCACCCATTTTGCTGCTACTGGTCTTATGACATTGATTTCATGGCTGAGGGATATTCCGTCATACGTAAGAACCACAATTTTTTGAACCATTTTTATATTTCCTGGGATATTTAAGGTGTACCCAAGTTGAGGTCCTTTTAAGATGTGCAGACCTAAATTTTTGGGTGGCTCTGCCTTATTGATTTTCAGTTTTCCCAAGGTATATTCCCTAGACTGGAAGTGCCCTTTGCTCTGTAGCTCTGTTCTTTACTTGTTTTAGGGAACACAATGTACTCCTCCAGAGAGGCAGTTGGCAATTTACAACCCGCCCATCAGCATAACAAGGCTCCCTGTTCTCCAGGGCCTGTCTAGCCTTTCTGGTTTTTACACATTTTGTGGATGGCCCTTTTGACCGGTGGGAAGTGATACTTCTTTGTAGTGCAGATTTGCATTGCCCGCTTCCTTGCTTGGCCAAAAAGGGCGTATGCGTTTTCTCCTGAATATATTCAGGAGAAAACGCATACGCCCTTTTTGGACAAGTGCATCATTGTAGAAGTTGTGCCCCTCTTCCTGTGCTTTAAAGGCGATTCCAACGTACCTCTTGAAATCTGTTTCCTGCTATTCTGCCTCGCTTTCAAGTCCGCCTCGTTGCCTTCCCTCAACAGATTTTTGGACGATAGTTGTCCTTTATTACTCGGCCAGTTTGTGAATTGCTGTGCCCCTGAGCTCCATTTTTCAACTCGTTTTTCGTGAGCTGACCGCAAGTCCAAAATTTTGGTTCAGGACCTATGCTTGTTCCCGGTGGGTGGCTGAGACTTTGGTTAATTCTTCTTCCTGCCGGGAAGTTAGAGTGATATGTGCCGGTTCAAATGCCTAACAGCTACTCTCTCATTGGTTCTCCCTCTTCCCTTTCATCCTCTGCCAAATTGGAAACCTGTGGAACCAGGAGGTTGAACGGGTTGTCTCTCCAAGTTGGGAGATTGATAGTAAAGCAGATGGAATGTCAAACCGGAGCACCAGGAGAGGGACTATTCGTTGAGTTTTAGAAACCTTTCGTATTCACAGTGTGTCCGTTCTCTAGGTTTCTCGTACATGTTATAACCGTAGTAATATTCCCTTCAACCTGGAGAGTTGGGACCCATGGAATGGGTGCCATGCATTATTGCTTTAAAGGGTCTGCATTTGCTCACCCAATCTCACCAATCCTCTCAGTCCCAAGTGTCCAGCCTTATGCCACATCCAGCTGTCGTTGTAGATAGGGTCATTCCAGGTTTCATCACAGACCCTGAAGGAATTGGAAAGAATTTCCCAGTTTTTTTGTTTTGTTTTTGAAATTCCTTTTTATAGTGGGTTTGAGCTGATTCTCGCTGCCATTTTTATGCCAGTCTAGACACACTTGATTCCCTTACGGAGACATATCAATACATAGGTTTTAAGATTCTTTCTAGTCTGATATATTCCTCTGCGGGAAATATGGGGTTTTGAGTCCCTTTCACTGAGGAAGGTGTAGGTCTTGTCTATTCCATAGTTGGTTTTTGGAACGGTACTTGTGCTTATATCAAACTGTGGTTTTATGCATCACCCCACCTCTCCTTCCCCCTTAAGCAGGCATAAGAGTGTTTTCTAAATGTGAGACACTCTTCTAATTCCTAACTCAGTTCAAGTGTAGCCATGTTTACAGGAACTTCATAAGTGATATCTTATGATAATTTTCTTTTTCTCTGTGACTTACTTCACTTAGAATAATCGTACCTGAATCCATCCATTTTGCTGCTACTGGTCTTATGACATTGATTTCATGGCTGAGGGATATTCCATCGTATGTAAGAACCACAATTTTTTTAATCATTTTTATATTTCCTGGGATATTTAAGGTGTACCCAAGTTGAGGTCCTTTTAAGCTGTGCAGACCTAAATTTTAGGGTGGCTCTGCCTTATTGATTTTCAATTTTCCCAAGGTATATTCCCTAGACTGGAAGTGCCCTTGGCTCTGTAGCTCTGTTCTTTACTTGTTTTAGGGAACACAATGTACTCCTCCAGAGAGGCAGTTGGCAATTTACAACCCGCCCATCAGCATAACAAGGCTCCCTGTTCTCCAGGGCCTGTCTTGCCTTTCTGGTTTTTACACATTTTGTGGATGGCCCTTTTGACCGGTGGGAAGTGATACTTCTTTGTAGTGCAGATTTGCATTGCCCGCTTCCTTGCTTGGCCAAAAAGGGCGTATGCGTTTTCTCCTGAATATATTCAGGAGAAAACGCATACGCCCTTTTTGGCCAAGTGCATCATTGTAGAAGTTGTGCCCCTCTTCCTGTGCTTTAAAGGCGATTCCAACGTACCTCTTGAAATCTGTTTCCTGCTATTCTGCCTCGCTTTCAAGTCCGCCTCGTTGCCTTCCCTCAACAGATTTTTGGACGATAGTTGTCCTTTATTACTCATCCAGTTTGTGAATTGCTGTGCCCCTGAGCTCCATTTTTCAACTCGTTTTTGGTGAGCTGACCGCAAGTCCAAAATTTTGTTTCAGGACCTATGCTGGTTCCCGGTGGGGGGCTGAGACTTTGGTTAATTCTTCTTCCTGCCGGGAAGTTAGAGTGATATGTGCCGGTTCAATTGCCTAACAGCTACTTTCTCATTGGTTCTCCCTCTTCCCTTTCATCCTCTGCCAAATTGGAAACCTGTGGAACCAGGAGGTTGAACGGGCTGTCTCTCCAAGTTGGGAGATTGATAGTAAAGCAGATGGAATGTCAAACCGGAGCACCAGGAGAGGGACTATTCGTTGAGTTTTAGAAACCTTTCGTATTCACAGTGTGTCCGTTCTCTAGGTTTCTCGTACATGTTATAACTGTAGTAATATTCCCTTCAACCTGGAGAGTTGGGACCCATGGAATGGGTGCCATGCATTATTGCTTTAAAGGGTCTGCATTTGCTCACCCAATCTCACCAATCCTCTCAGTCCCAAGTGTCCAGCCTTATGCCACATCCAGCTGTCGTTGTAGATAGGGTCATTCCAGGTTTCATCAGAGACCCTGAAGGAATTGTAAAGAATTTCCCAGTTTTTTTGGGCTTCCCTTGTGGCGCAGTGGTTGAGAGTCCGCCTGCCGATGCAGGGGACACGGGCTCGTGCCCCTGGTCTGGGAAGATCCAACATGCCGCGGAGTGGCTGGGCCCGTGAGCCATGGCCGCTGAGCCTGCGCGTCCGGAGCCTGTGCTCCGCAACGGGAGAGGCCACAACAGTGAGAGGCCCGTGTAACGCAAAAAAAAAAAAAAAATATATATATATATATATTTCCCAGTTTTTTTGTTTTGTTTTTGAAATTCCTTTTTATAGTGGGTTTGAGCTGATTCTCGCTGCCATGTTTATGCCAGTCTAGACACACTTGATTCCCTTACGGAGACATATCAATACATAGGTTTTAAGATTCTTACTAGTCAGATATATTCCTCTGCGGGAAATATGGGGTTTTGAGTCCCTTTCACTGAGGAAGGTGTAGGTCTTGTCTATTCCATAGTTGGTTTTTGGAACAGTACCTGTGATTATATCAAACTCTGGTTTTATGCATCACCCCACCTCTCCTTCAACCTTAAGCAGGCATAAGAGTGTTTTCTAAATGTGAGACACTGTTCTCTTTCCTAACTCAGTTCAAGTGTAGCCATGTTTACAGGATCTTCATAAGTGACATCTTATGATAAGTTTCTTTTTCTCTGTGACTTATTTCACTTAGAATCATCGTACCTGAATCCACCCATTTTGCTGCTACTGGTCTTATGACATTGATTTCATGGCTGAGGGATATTCCATCGTACATAAGTCCCACAATTTTTTGAACCATTTTTATATTTCCTGGGATATTTAAGGTGTACCCAAGTTGAGGTCCTTGTAAGCAGTGCAGCCCTAAATTTTGGGGTGGCTCTGTCTTATTGATTTTCAGTTTTCCCAAGGTATATTCCCTAGACTGGAAGTGCCCTTGGCTCTGTAGCTCTGTTGTTTACTTGTTTTAGGGAACACAATGTACTCCTCCAGAGAGGCAGTTGGCAATTTACATCCCGCCCATCAGCATAACAAGGCTCCCTGTTCTCCAGGGCCTGTCTTGCCTTTCTGGTTTTTACACATGTTGTGGATGTCCCTTTTGACCGGTGGGAAGTGATACTTCTTTGTAGTGCAGATTTGCATTTCCCGCTTGCTTGCTTGGCCAAAAAGAGCGTATGCGTTTTCTCCTGAATATATTCAGGAGAAAATGCATACGCCCTTTTTGGCCAAGTGAATCATTGTCGAATTTGTGCCCCTCTTCCTGTGCTTTAAAGGCGATTCCAACGTACCTCATGAAATCTGTTTCCTGCTATTCTGCCTCACTTTCACGTCCGCCTCGTTGCCTTCCCTCAACAGATTTTTAGACGATAGTTGTCCTTTATTACTCGGCCAGTTTGTGAATTGCTGTGCCCCTGAGCTCCATTTTTCAACTCGTTTTTGGTGACCTGACCGCAAGTCCAAAATTTTGGTTCAGGACCTATGTTGGTTCACGGTGGGTGGCTGAGACTTTGGTTAATACTTCTTCCTGCCGGGAATTTAGAGTGATGTGTGCCCGTCCAAATGCCTAACAGCTACTCTCTCATTGGTTCTCCCTCTTCCCTTTCATCCTCTGCCAAATTGGCAACCTGTGCGAACCAGGAGTTTAAAGGGGCTGTCACTCCAAGTTGGGAGGTTGATAGTAAAGCAGATGGAAAGTGAAACCAGAGCACCAGGAGAGGGACTATTCGTTGAGTTTTAGAAACCTTTCGTATTCACAGTGTGTCCGTTCTCTAGGTTTCCCGTACATGTTATAACCGTAGTAATATTCCCTTCAACCTGGAGAGTTGGGACCCATGGAATGGGTGCCATGCATTATTGCTTTAAAGGGTCTGCATTTGCTCACCCAATCTCACCCATCCTCTCAGTCCCAAGTGTCCAGCCTTATGCCACATCCAGCTGTCGTTGTAGATAGAGTCATTCCAGGTTTCATCAGAGACCCTGAAGGAATTTTAAAGAATTTCCCAGTTTTTTTGTTTTGTTTTTGAAATTCCTTTTTATAGTGGGTTTGAGCTGATTCTCGCTGCCATTTTTATACCAGTCTAGACACACTTGATTCCCTTACGGAGACATATCAATACATAGGTTTGAAGATTCTTTCTAGTCTGATATATTCCTCTGCGGGAAATATGGGGTTTTGAGTCCCTTTCACTGAGGAAGGTGTAGGTCTTGTCTATTCCATAGTTGGTTTTTGGAACGGTACATGTGCTTATATCAAACTCTGGTTTTATGCATCACCCCACCTCTCCTTCCCCCTTAAGCAGGCATAAGAGTGTTTTCTAAATGTGAGACACTGTTCTCTTTCCTAACTCAGTTCAAGTGTAGCCATGTTTACAGGATCTTCATATGTGATATCTTATGATAAGTTTCCTTTTCTGTGTGACTTATTTCACTTAGAATCATCGTACCTGAATCCACCCATTTTGCTGCTACTGGTCTTATGACATTGATTTCATGGCTGAGGGATATTCCATCGTACGTAAGTACCACAATTTTTGAACCATTTTTATATTTCCTGGGGTATTTAAGGTGTAGCCAAGTTGAGGTCTTTGTAAGCAGTGCAGCCCTAAATTTTGGGGTGGCTCTGTCTTATTGATTTTCAGTTTTCCCAAGGTATATTCCCTAGACTGGAAGTGCCCTTGGCTCTGTAGCTCTGTTGTTTACTTGTTTTAGGGAACACAATGTACTCCTCCAGAGAGGCAGTTGGCAATTTACATCCCGCCCATCAGCATAACAAGGCTCCCTGTTCTCCAGTGCCTTTCTTGCCTTTCTGGTTTTTACACATTTTGTGGATGTCCCTTTTGACCCGTGGGAAGTGATATTTCATTGTAGGGCAGATTTGCATTGCCCGCTTGCTTGCTTGGCCAAAAAGGGCGTATGCCTTTTCTCCTGAATATATTCAGGAGAAAACGCATACGCCCTTTTTGGCCAAATGCATCATTGTCGAAGTTGTGTCCCTCTTCCTGTGCTTTAATGGCGACTCCAACGTACCTCTTGAAATCTGTTTCCTGCTATTCTGCCTCGCATTCAAGTCCGCCTCGTTGCCTTCCCTCAACAGACTTTTGGAGGATAGTTGTCCTTTATTACTCGGCCAGTTTGTGAATTACTGTGCCCCTGAGCTCCATTTTTCAACTCGTTTTTGGTGAGCTGACCGCAAGTGTAAAATTTTGGTTCAGGACCTATGCTGGTTCACGGTGGGTGGCGGTGACTTTGGTTAATTCTTCTTCCTGCCGGGAAGTTAGAGTGATATGTGCCAGTCCAAATGCCTAACAGCTACTCTCTCATTGGTTCTCCCTCTTCCCTTTCATCCTCTGCAAATTGGCAACCTGTACGAACCAGGAGGTTAAAGGGGCTGTCTCTCCAAATTGGGAGATTCATAGTAAAGCAGATGGAAAGTCAAACTGGAGCACCAGGAGAGGGACTATTCGTTGAGTTTTAGAAACCTTTCGTATTCACAGTGTGTCCGTTCTCTACGTTTCCCGTACATGTTATAACTGTAGTAATATTCCCTTCAACCTGGAGAGTTGGGACCCATGGAATGGGTGCCATGCATTATTGCTTTAAAGGGTCTGCATTTGCTCACCCAATCTCACCAATCCTGTCAGTCCCAAGTGTCCTGCCTTATGCCACATCCAGCTTTCGTTGTAGATAGGGTCATTCCAGGTTTCATCAGAGACGCTGAAGGAATTGTAAAGAATTTCCCAGTTGTTTTGTTTTATTTTTGAAATTGTTTTTTATTTATTTATTTTTTTTTTTTTGTGGTACGCGGGCCTCTCACTGTTGTGGCCTCTCCCGTTGCGGAGCACAGGCTCCGGATGCACAGGCTCAGCAGCCATGGCTCACGGGCCCAGCCGCTCCGCGGCATATGGGATCCTCCCAGACCGGGGCACGAACCCGTATCCCCTGCATCGGCAGGCGGACTCTGAACCACTGCGCCACCAGGGAGGCCCTTGAAATTGTTTTTTATAGTGGGTTTGAGCTGATTCTCGCTGCCATGTTTATGCCAGTCTAGACACACTTGATTCCCTTACGGAGACATAGCAATACATAGGTTTTCAGATTCTTACTAGTCAGATATATTCCTCTGCGGGCAATATGGTGTTTTGAGTCCCTTTCACTGAGGAAGGTGTAGGTCTTGTCTATTCCATAGTTGGTTTTTGGAACGGTACCTGTGCTTATATCAAACTCTGGTTTTATGCATCAGCCCACCTCTCCTTCCCCCTTAAGCAGGCATAAGAGTGTTTTCTAAATGTGAGACACTGTTCTCTTTCCTAACTCAGTTCAAGTGTAGCCATGTTTACAGGATCTTCATAAGTGATATCTTATGATAAGTTTCTTTTTCTGTGTGAGTTATTTCACTTAGAATCATCGTACCTGTATCCACCCATTTTGCTGCTACTGGTCTTATGTCATTGATTTCATGGCTGAGGGATATTCCGTCGTACGTAAGTACCACAATTATTGGAACCATTTTTATATTTCCTGGGATATTTAAGGTGTACACAAGTTGAGGTCCTTGTAAGCAGTGCAGCCCTATATTTTGGGGTGGCTCTGTCTTATTGATTTTCAGTATTCCCAAGGTATATTCCCTAGACTGGAAGTGCCCTTGGCTCTGTAGCTCTGTTGTTTACTTGTTTTAGGGAACACAATGCACTCCTCCAGAGAGGCAGTTGGCAATTTACATCCCGCCCATCAGCATAACAAGGCTCCCTGTTCTCCAGGGCCTGTCTTGCCTTTCTGGTTTTTACACATTTTGTGGATGTCCCTTTTGACCAGTGGGAAGTGATACTTCTGTGTAGTGCAGATTTGCATTGCCCGCTTGCTTGCTTGGCCAAAAAGGGCGTATGCGTTTTCTCCTGAATATATTCAGGAGAAAACGCATACGCCCTTTTTGGCCAAGTGCATCATTGTCGAAGTTGTGCCCCTCTTACTGTGCTTTAAATGCGATTCCAATGTACCTCTTGAAATCTGTTTCCTGCTATTCTGCCTCGCTCTCAAGTCTGCCTCTTTAGCTTCCCTCAACAGATTTTTGGACGATAGTTGTCCTTTATTACTCGGCCAGTTTGTGAATTGCTGTGCCCCTGAGCTCCATTTTTCAACTCGTTTTTGGTGAGCTGACCGCAAGTCCAAAATTTTGGTTCAGGACCTATGCTGGTTCCGGGTTGGGGGCTGAGACTTTGGTTAATTCTTCTTCCTGCCGGAAAATTACTGTGATATGTGCCCGTCCAAATGCCTAACAGCTAATCTCTTATTGGTTCTCCCTCTTCCCTTTCATCCGCTGCCAAATTGGAAACCTGTGCGAACCAGGAGGTTAAAGGGGCTGTCTCTCCAAGATGGGAGGTTGATAGTAAAGCAGGTGGAAAGTCAACCCAGAGCACCAGGAGAGGGACTATTCGTTGAGGTTTAGAAACCTTTCGTATTCACAGTGTGTCCGTTCTCTAGGTTTCCCGTACATGTTATAACTGTAGTAATATTCCCTTCAACCTGGAGAGTTGGGACCCATGGAATGGGTGCCATGCATTATTGCTTTAAAGGGTCTGCATTTGCTCACCCAATCTCACCAATCCTCTCAGTCCCAAGTGTACAGCCTTATGCCACATCCAGCTGTCGTTGTAGATAGGGTCATTCCATGTTTCATCATTGACCCTGAAGGAATTGTAAAGAATTTCCCAGTTTTTTTGTTTTGTTTTTGAAATTCCTTTTTATCGTGGGTTTGAGCTGATTCTCGCTGCCATGTTTATGCCAGTCTAGACACACTTGATTCCCTTACGGAGACATATCAATACATAGGTTTTAAGATTCTTACTAGTCAGATATATTCCTCTGCGGGAAATATGGTGTTTTGAGTCCCTTTCACTGAGGAAGGTGTAGGTCTTGTCTATTCCATAGTTGGTTTTTGGAACGGTACCTGTGCTTATATCAAACTCTGGTTTTATGCATTACCCCACCTCTCTTTCCCCCTTAAGCAGGCATAAGAGTGTTTTCTAAATGTGAGACACTGTTCTCTTTCCTAACTCAGTTCAAGTGTAGCCATGTTTACAGGATCTTCATAAGTGATATCTTATGATAAGTTTCTTTTTCTGTGTGAATTATTTCACTTAGAATCATCGTACCTGAATCCACCCATTTTGCTGCTACTGGTCTTATGACATTGATTTCATGGCTGAGGGATATTCCATCGTACGTAAGTACCACAATTTTTTGAACCACTTTTATATTTCCTGGGATATTTAAGGTGTACCCAAGTTGAGGTCCTTGTAAGCAGTGCAGCCCTAAATTTTGGGGTGGCTCTGTCTTATTGATTTTCAGTTTTCCCAAGGTATATTGCCTAGACTGGAAGTGCCCTTGGCCCTGTAGCTCTGTTCTTTACTTGTTTTAGGGAACACAATGCACTCCTCCAGAGAGGCAGTTGGCAATTTACATCCCGCCCAACAGCATAACACGGCTCCCTGTTCTCCAGGGCCTGTCTTCACTTTCTGGTTTTTACATATTTTGTGGATGTCCCATTTGACCGGTGGGAAGTGATACTTCTTTGTAGTGCAGATTTGCATTGCCCGCTTGCTTGCTTGCCCAAAAAGGGCGTATGTGTTTTCTCCTGAATATATTCAGGAGAAAACGCATACGCCCTTTATGGCCAAGTGCATCATTGTCGAAGTTGTGCCCCTCTTCCTGTGCTTTAAAGGCGATTCCAATGTACCTCTTGAAATCTGTTTCCTGCTATTCTGCCTCGCTTTCAAGTCCGCCTCGTTGCCTTCCCTCAAAAGATTTTTGGACGATAGTTTTCCTTTATTACTCGGCCAGTTTGTGAATTGCTGTGCACCTGAGCTCCATTTTTCAACTCGTTTTTTTTGAGCTGACCGCAAGTCCGAAATTTTGGTTCAGGACCTATACTGGTTCCCGGTGGGTCGCTGAGAATTTGGTTAATTCTTCTTCCTGCCGGGAAATTACAGTGATATGTGCCCGTCCAAATGCCTAACAGCTACTCTCTCATTGGTTCTCCCTCTTCCCTTTCATCCTCTGCCAAATTGGCAACCTGTGCGAACCAGGAGGTTAAAGGGGCTGTCTCTCCAAGTTGGGAGGTTGATAGTAAAGCAGATGGAAAGTCAAACCGGAGCACCAGGAGACGGACTATTAGTTGAGTTTTAGAAACCTTTCGTATTCACAGTGTGTCCGTTCTCTAGGTTTCCCGTACATGTTATAACTGTAGTAATATTCCCTTCAACCTGGAGAGTTGGGACCCATGGAATGGGTTCCATGCATTATTGCTTTAAAGGGTCTGCATTTGCTCACCCAATCTCACCAATACTCTCAGTCCCAAGTGTCCAGCCTTATGCCACATCCAGCTGTCGTTGTAGATAGGGTCATTCCAGGTTTCATCAGAGTCCCTGAAGGAATTGTAAAGAATTTCCCAGTTTTTTTGTTTTGTTTTTGAAATTGCTTTTTATAGTGGGTTTGAGCTGATTCTCGCTGCCATGTTTATGCCAGTCTAGACACACTTGATTCCCTTACGGAGACTTATCAATACATAGGTTTTAAGATTCTTACTAGTCAGATATATTCCTCTGCGGGAAATATGGGGTTTTGAGACCCTTTCACTGAGGAAGGTGTAGGTCTTGTCTATTCCATAGTTGGTTTTTGGAACGGTACCTGTGCTTATATCAAACTCTGGTTTTATGCATCACCCCACCTCTCCTTCCCCCTTAAGCAGGCATAAGAGTGTTTTCTAAATGTGAGACACTGTTCTCTTTCCTAACTCAGTTCAAGTGTAGCCATGTTTACAGGATCTTCATAAGTGATATCTTATGATAAGTTTCTTTTTCTCTGTGACTTATATCACTTAGAATCATCATACCTGAATCCACCCATTTTGCTGCTACTGGTCTTATGACATTGATTTCATGGCTGAGGGATATTCCATCGTACGTAAGTACCACAATTTTTTGAACCATTTTTATATTTCCTGGGATATTTAAGGTGTACCCAAGTTGAGGTCCTTGTAAGCAGTGCAGCCCTAAATTTTGGGGTGGCTCTGTCTTATTGATTTTCTGTTTTCCCAAGGTATATTCCCTAGACTGGAAGTGCCCTTGGCTCTGTAGCTCTGTTGTTTACTTGTTTTAGGGAACACAATGCACTCCTCCAGAGAGGCAGTTGGCAATTTACATGCCACAAATCAGCATAACAAAGGTCCCTGTTCTCCAGGACCTGTCTTGCCTTTCTGGTTTTTACACATTTTGTGGATGTCCCTTTTGACCGGTGGGAAGTGATACTTCTTTGTAGTGCAGATTTGCATTGCCCGCTTGCTTGTTTGGCCAAAAAGGGCGTATGCGTTTTCTCCTGAATATATTCAGGAGAAAAAGCATACGCCCTTTTTGGCCAAGTGCATCATTGTCGAAGTTGTGCCCCTCTTCCTGTGCTTTAAAGGCGATTCCAACGTACCTCTTGAAATGTGTTTCCTGCTATTCTGCCTCGATTTCAAGTCCGCCTCGTTGCCTTCCCTCAACAGATTTTTGGACAATACTTGTCCTTTATTACTTGGCCAGTTTGTGAATTGCTGTGCCCCTGAGCTCCATTTTTCAACTCGTTTTTTTGTGAGCTGACCGCAAGTCCAAAATTTTGGTTCAGGACCTATGCTGCTTCCCGGTGGGTGGCTGAGCCTTTGCTTAATTCTTCTTCCTGCAGGGAAGTTAGAGTGATATGTGCCCGTCCAAATGCCTAACAGCTACTCTCTCATTGGTTCTCCCTCTTCCCTTTCATCCTCTGCCAAATTGGCAACCTGTGCGTACCAGGAGGTTAAAGGGGCTGTCTCTCCAAGTTGGGAGGTTGATAGTAAAGCGGATGGAATGTCAAACCAGAGCATCAGGAGAGGGACTTTTCGTTGAGTTTTAGAAACCTTTCGTATTCACAGAGTGTCCGTTCACTAGGTTTCCCGTACATGTTATAACTGTAGTAATATTCCCTTCAACCTGGAGAGTTGGGACCCATGGAATGGGTGCCAGGCATTTGTGCTTTAAAGGGTCTGCATTTGCTCACCCAATCTCACCAATCGTCTCAGTCCCAAGTGTCCCTCCTTATGCCACATCCAGCTGTCGTTGTAGATAGGGTCATTCCAGGTTTCATCAGAGACCCTGAAGGAATTGTAAAGAATTTCCCAGTTTTTTTGTTTTGTTTTTGAAATTCCTTTTTATAGTGGGTTTGAGCTGATTCTCGCTGCCATGTTTATGCCAGTCAAGAAACACTTGATTCCCTTACGGAGACATATCAATACATAGGTTTTAAGATTCTTACTAGTCAGATATATTCCTCTGTGGGAAATATGGGGTTTTGAGTCCCTTTCCCTGAGGAAGGTGTAGGTCTTGAATATTCCATAATTGGTTTTTGGAACGGTACCTGTGCTTATATCAAACTCTGGTTTTATGCATCACCCCACCTCTCCTTCCCCATTAAGCAGGCATAAGAGTGTTTTCTAAATGTGAGACACTGTTCTCTTTCCTAACTCAGTTCAAGTGTAGCCATGTTTATAGGATCTTCATAAGTGATATCTTATGATAAGTTTCTTTTTCTGTGTGACTTATTTCACTTAGAATCATCGTACCTGAATCCACCCATTTTGCTGCTACTGGTCTTATGACATTGATTTCATGGCTGAGGGATATTCCATCGTACGTAAGTACCACAATTTTTTGAACCATTTTTATATTTCCTGGGATATTTAAGGTGTACCCAAGTTGAGGTCCTTGTAAGCAGTGCAGCCCTAAATTTTGGGGTGGCTCTGTCTTATTGATTTTCAGTTTTCCCAAGGTATATTCCCTAGACTGGAAGTGCCCTTGGCTCTGTAGCTCTGTTCTTTACTTCTTTTAGGGAACACAATGTACTCCTCCAGAGAGGCAGTTGGCAATTTACATCCCGCCCATCAGCATAACAATGCTCCCTGTTCTCCAGGGCCTGTCTTGCCTTTCTGGTTTTTACACATTTTGTGGAGGTCCCTTTTGACCGGTGGGAAGTGATACATCTTTGTAGTGCAGATTTCCATTGCCCGCTTGCTTGCTTGGCCAAAAAGGGCGTATGCGTTTTCTCCTGAATATATTCAGGAGAAAACGCATTCGCACTTATTGGCCAAGTGCATCATTGTCGAAGTTGTGCCCCTCTTCCTGTGCTTTAAAGGTGATTCCAACGTACCTCTTGAAATCTGTTTCCTGCTATTCTGGCTCGCTTTCAAGTCCGCCTCGTTGCCTTCCCTCAACAGATTTTTGGACGATAGTTGTCCTTTATTACTCGGCCAGTTTGTGAATTGCTGTGCCCCTGAGCTCCATTTTTCAACTCATTTTTGGTGAGCTGACCGCAAGTCCAAAATTTTGGTTCAGGACCTATGCTGGTTCCCGGTGGGTGGCTGAGACTTTGGTTAATTCTTCTTCCTTCTGGGAAATTACAGTGATATGTGGCCGGCCAAATGCCTAACAGCTACTCTCTCATTGGTTCTCCCTCTTCCCTTTCATCCTCTGCCAAATTGGCAACCTGTGCAAACCAGGAGGTTAAAGGGGCTGTCTCTCCAAGTTGGGAGGTTGATAGTAAAGCAGATGGAAAGTCAAACCGGAGCACCAGGAGAAGGACTATTCGATGAGTTTTAGAAACCTTTGTAATTCACAGTGTGTCCGTTATCTAGGTTTCCCGTACATGTTATATCTGTAGTAATATTCCCTTCAACCTGGAGAGCTGGGACCCATGGAATGGGTGCCATGCATTTGTGCTTTAAAGGGTCTGCATTTGCTCACCCAATCTCACCAGTCGTCTCAGTCCCAAGTGTCCCTCCTTATGCCACATCCAGCTGTCATTGTAGATAGGGTCATTCCAGGTTTCATCAGAGACCCTGAAGGAATTGTAAAGAATTTCCCTGTTTTTTTGTTTTGTTTTTGAAATTCCTTTTTATAGTGGGTTTGAGCTGATTCTCGCTGCCATGTTTATGCCAGTCGAGACACACTTGATTCCCTTACGGAGACATATCAATATATAGGTTTTAAGATTCTTACTAGTCAGATATATTCCTCTGCGGGAAATATGGGGTTTTGAGTCCCTTTCCCTGAGGAAGGTGGAGGTCTTGACTATTCCATAATTGGTTTTTGGAACGGTACCTGTGCTTATATCAAACTCTGGTTTTATGCATCACCCCACCTCTCCTTCCCCCTTAAGCAGGCATAAGAGTGTTTTCTAAATGTGAGACACTGTTCTCTTTCCTAACTCAGTTCAAGTGTAGCCATGTTTACAGGATCTTCATAAGTGATATCTTATAATAAGTTTCTTTTTCTGTGTGACTTATTTCACTTAGAATCATCGTACCTGAATCCACCCATTTTGCTGCTACTGGTCTTATGACATTGATTTCATGGCTGAGGGATATTCCATCGTACGTAAGTACCACAATTTTTTGAACCATTTTTATATTTCCTGGGATATTTAAGGTGTACCCAAGTTGAGGTCCTTTTAAGCCTTGCAGCCCTAAATTTTGGGGTGGCTCTGTCTTATTGAATTTCAGTTTTCCCAAGGTATATTCCCTAGACTGGAAGTGCCCTTGGCTCTGTAGCTCTGTTCTTTACTTGTTTTAGGGAACACAATGTACTCCTCCAGAGAGGCAGTTGGCAATTTACATCCCACCCATCAGCATAACAAGGCTCCCTGTTCTCCAGGGCCTGTCTTGCCTTTCTGGTTTTTACACATTTTGTGGATGTCCCTTTTGACCGGTGGGAAGTGATACTTCTTTGTAGTGCAGATTTGCATTGCCCGCATGCTTGCTTGGCCAAAAAGGGCATGTGCCTTTTCTCCTGAATATATTCAGGAGAAAACGCATACGCCTTATTTGGCCAAGTGCATCATTGCCGAATTTGGGCCCCTGTCCCTGTGCTTTAAAGGTGATTCCAACGTACCTCTTGAAATCTGTTTCCTGCTATTCTGCCTCGCTTTCAAGTCCGCCTCGTTGACTTCCCTCAACAGATTTTTGGACGATAGTTGTCCTTTATTACTCGGCCAGTTTGTGAATTGCTGTGCCCCTGATCTCCATTTTTCAACTCGGTTTTGGTGAGCTGACCACATGTCCAAAATTTAGGTTCAGGACCTATGCTGGTTCCCAGTGGGTGGCTGAGACTTTGGTTAATTCTTCTTCCTGCCGGGAAGTTAGAGTGATATGTGCCCGTCCAAATGCCTAACAGCTACTCTCTCATTGGTTCTCCCTCTTCCCTTTCATCCTCTGCCAAATTGGAAACCTGTTCGAACCAGGAGGTTAAAGGGGCTCTCTCTCCATGTTGGGAGATTGATAGTAAAGCAGATGGAAAGTCAAACCGGAGCACCAGGAGAGGGACTATACGTTGAGTTTTAGAAACCATTCATATTCACTGTGTGTCCGTTCTCTAGGTTTCCTGTACATGTTATAACTGTAGTAATATTCCCTTCATCCTAGAGAGTTGGGATCCATGGAATGGGTGCCATGCATTATTGCTTAAAAGGGTCTGCATTTGCTCACTCAATCTCACCAATCCTCTCAGTCCCAAGTGTCCAGCCTTATGCCACATCCAGCTGTCGTTGTAGATAGGGTCATTCCAGGTTTCATCAGAGACCCTGAAGGAATTAAAAAGAATTTCCCAATTTTTTTGTTTTGTTTTTGAAATTTCTTTTTATAGTGGGTTTGAGCTGATTCTCGCTGCCATGTTTATGCCAGTCTAGACACACTTGATTCCCTTATGGAGACACATCAGTATATAGGTTTTAAGATACTTACTAGTCAGATATATTCCTCTGCGGGAAATATGGGGTTTTGAGTCCCTTTCACTGAGGAAGGTGTAGGTCTTGTCTATTCCATAGTTGGTTTTTGGATCGGTACATGTGCTTATATCAAACTCTGGTTTTATGCATCACGCCACCTCTCCTTCCCCCTTAAGCAGGCATAAGAGTGTTTCCTAAATGTGAGACTCTGTTCTCTTTCCTAACTCAGGTCAAGTGTAGCCATGTTTACAGGATCTTCATAAGTGATATCTTATGATAAGTTTCTTTTTCTGTGTGACTTATTTCACTTAGAATCATCGTACCTGAATCCACTCATTTTGCTGCTACTGGTCTTATGACTTTTATTTCATGGTTGAGGGATATTCCATCGTACGTAAGTACCACAATATTTTGAACCATTTTTATATTTCCTGGGATATTTATTGTCTACCCAAGTTGAGGTTCTTGTAAGCAGTGCAGCCCTAAATTTTGAGGTGGCTCTTTCTTATTGATTTTCAGTTTTCCCAAGGTATATTCCCTAGACTGGAAGTGCCCTTGGCTCTGTATCTCTGTTGTTTACTTGTTTTAGGCCACACAATGCATTCCTCCAGAGAGGCAGTTGACAATTTTCATCTCGCCCAACACCATAACAAGGCTCGCTGTTCTCCAGGGCCTGTCTTGCCTTTCTGGATTTTACACATTTTGTGGCTGTCCCTTTAGACCAGTGGGAAGTGGTACTTCTATATCGTGCAGATTTGCATTGCCCGCTTTCTTGCTTGGCCAAAAAGGGCGTATGCGTTTTCTCCTGAATATATTCAGGAGAAAACGCATACGCCCTTTTTGGCCATGTGCATTATTGTCGAAGTTGTGCCCCTGTTCCCGTGCTTTAAAGGTGATTCCAACGTACCTCTTGAAATCTGTTTCCTGCTATTCTGCCTGCCTTTCAAATCCGCCTCGTTTCCTTCCCTCAACAGATTTTTGGACGATAGTTGTCCTTTATTACTCGGCCAGTTTGTGAATTGCTGTGCCCCTGAGCTCCATTTTTCAACTCGTTTTTTGTGAGCTGAACGCAAGTCCAAAATTTTGGTTCAGGACCTATACTGGTTCCCGGTGGGTGGCTGAGACTTTTGTTAATTCTTCTTCCTACCGGGACATTACAGTGACATGTGCCCATCCAAATACCTAACAGCTACTCTCTCATTGGTTCTCCCTCTTCCCTTTCATCCTCTGCCAAATTGGCAACCTGTGCGAACCAGCAGGTTAAAGTGGCTGTCTCTTCAAGTTGGGAGACTGATAATAAAGCAGTTGGAAAGTCAAACCGGAGCACCAGGAGAGGGACTATTCTTTGAGTTTTAGAAACCTTTCGTATTCACAGTGTGTCCGTTCTCTAGGTTTTCCGTACATGATATAGCTGTAGTAACAGTTCCTTCAACCTGGAGAGTTGAGACCCATGGAATGGGTGCCACATATTATTGTTTTAAAGGGTCTGCATTTGCTCACCCACTCTCACCAACCCTCTCAGTCCCAAGTGTCCAGCCTTATGCCACATCCAGCTGTCGTTTTAGATAGGGTTATTCCAGGTTTCATCAGAGACCCTGAAGGAATTGTAAAGAATTTCCCTGTTTTTTGTTTTGTTTTTGAATTTCCTTTTCTAGTGGGTTTGAGCTGATTCTCGCTGCCATGTTTATGCCAGTGTAGATACACTTGATTCCCTTACGGAGACATATCAATACATAGGTTTTAAGATTATTACTAGTCAGATATATTCCTCTGTGGGAAATATGGGGTTTTGAGTCCCGTTCACAGAGGAAGTAGTAGGTCTTGTCTATTCTGTATTTGGATTATGGAACCTTACCTGTGCTAATATCAATCTCTGGTTTTATTCATCACCCCACCTCTGCTTTCCCCTTAAGCATGCATAAGAGTGTTTTCTAAATATGAGACTCTGTTCCCTTTCCTAATTCCTTCCATGTGTAGCCATGTTTATATACCCTTCATAAGTGATATCTTATGATAAGTTTATTTTTCTGTGTGATTTTTTCAGTTAGAATCATCGTACATGAATCCCGTCATTATGCTGCTACTGGCCTTATGATACTGACTTCATGGCTGAGGGATATTCCATCATACGTATGTACCACAATTTCTTTACAATTTTTGTGTTTCCTGGTATTTAAAAGGTGTCCCGAAGTCGAGGTTATTGTAAGCAGTGCTGCCATAAATTTTGGGGTGGCTGTGTCTTATTGATTTTCAATTTTCCCAAGGTATATTCCCGTGACTGGAAGTGCCTTAGGTTGTGAAGCACTGTTGTTTACTTCTTTTTGGGAACGCAATGCACTCCTCCAGAGTGGCTGTTGGCAATTTACATCCCACCCATCCGCATAACAAGGCTCCCTGTTCTCCAGATCCTGTCTTGCCTTTCTTGTTTTTACACATTTTACGGATGTCCCTTTTGACCGGTTGGAAGTGATACTTCTTTGTAGTGCAGATTTGCATTGTGCCGTTGCTTGGTTGGCCAAAATGGGCGTATGCGTTTTCTCCTGAATATATTCAGGAGAAAACGCATGCGCCCTTTATGGACAATTCCATAATTGTCGAAATTGTGATTCTTTTCCTGTGTTTATAGGCGATTCCAATGTACTTCTGGAAATCTGTTTCGTGCACTTCTGCCTCATTTTCAAGTCCTCCTCATGGCTTTCTCTCAACAGATTTTTGGAAGAGAGTTGTCCTTTATAACTCTGCAAGTTAGTGAATTGCTGTGCCCCTGAGCTCCATTTTTCACCTCGCGTTTTTGTGAGCTGACTGCCAATCCACAATTTTGCTTCAGGACCTATACTGGTTCCATTGGGGGGGCTGGCTCAGAGTTTGTTAATTCTTCTTCGTGACGGGAATTTAGAGTGACATGTGGCCATCCAAATGCCTACAGCTACTCTCTAATTGTTTCTCCCTCTTCCCTTATATCCTCTACACAACGTGCCAACTGTGCGAACCAGGAGTTTATAGGTGCTGACTCTCCAGTTTGGGAGATTGATACTAAAGCAGTTGGAATGTCAAACTGGTGCACAAGGAGAGAAAAAAATTAGTAGAGTTTTAGAAACCTTTCACCATCAGATGGTGTCCATTCTCTAGGTTTCCCATACATGTTATAACTGTAGTGATATTCCCTTCTACCTGGAGAGTTGGGACCCATGGAATGGGTGACAGATATTATTGCTTTAAACGGTCTGCATTTTCTCACCCAATCTCACCAATCCTCTCAGTCCCAAGTGACCAGCCTTATGCCACATCCAGCTGTCGTTGTAGATAGGGTCATTCTAAGTTTCATCAGAACCCCTGAAGGTATTGTGTAAGAATTTCACTGTTTATTTGTTTTATTTTGAAATTCATTTTTATAGTGGGTTTGAGCTGATTCTCTCTGCCGTGTTTATGTCATTCTAGACACACTTGGTTACATTATGGAGACATATCAACACATAGGTTTTAAGATTCTTACTAGTCAGATATACTACTCTGCGTGGAATAGGGGTGTTGAGCCCCGTTCAGTGAGGAAAGTGTAGGTCTTATCTATTTTGTATTTGGATTATGCAACCGTACCTGTGCTAATATCAAACTCTGGTTTTATGCATCACCCCACCTCTCCTTTCCTCTTGAGCAGGCATAAGAGTGTTTTCTAAATGTGAGACTCTTCTCTTTCCTAATTCAGTTCATGTGTAGCCATGTTTACAAGACCTTAATAAGTGATATCTTATGATAAGTTTCTTTTTCTGTGTGACTTATTTCAGTTAGAATCATCGTACATGAATCCACTCATTATGCTGCTACTGGCCTTATGACATTGATTTCATGGCTGAGGGATATTCCATCGTACGTATGTACCACAATTTCTTTACTAATTTTGTCTTTACTGGGATATTTATGGTGTCCCGAAGTCGAGGTTCTTGTAAGCAATGCTGCCCTATATTTTGGGTTGGCTGTGTCTTATTGATTTTCAATTTCCCCAAGGTATATTCCCATGACTGGAAGTGCTTTAGGTTGTGAAGCTCTGTTGTTTAATTCTTTTACGGAACACAATGCACTCCTCCATAGTGGCTGTTGGCAATCTGCATCCCACCCATCAGCATAACAAGGCTCCCTGTTCTCTAGAGCCCCTCTTGCCTTTCTGGTTTTTACACATTTTACGGATATCCCTTTTGACTGGTGGGAAGTGATACTTCTTTGTAGTGCAGATTTGCATTGTGCGGTTGCTTGGTTGGCTAAAATGGGTGTATGCGTTTTCTCCTGAATATATTCAGGAGAAAACGCATGCGCCCTTTATGGACAATTCCATAATTGTCGAAGTTGTGATGCTTTTCCTGTGTTTAAAGGCGATTCCAATGTACTTCTGGAAATCTGTTTCGTGCAAATCTCCCTCATTTTCAAGTCCGCCTCATGGCTTTTCCTCAACAGATTTTTGGAAGAGAGTAGTCCTGTATAACTCTGCAAGTTAGTGAATTGCTGTGCCCCTGAGCTCCGTTTTTCAACTTGTGTTTTTGTGAGCTGACCTTAAACCCACAATTTTGCTTCAGGACCTATACTAGTTATGGGGGTGGGGCAGGCTGAGAGTTTGGTTAATTCTTCTTTGTGACGGGAAATTAGAGTGACATGTGGCCGTCCAAATGCCTACAGCTACTCTCTCATTGGTTCTCCCTCTTCCCTTATATCCTCTGCACAATGTGCCAACTGTGCAAACCAGGAGGTTATAGGGGCTGACTCTCCAAGTTGGGAGATTGATATTAAAGCAGTTGGAATGTCAAGCTGCAGCACATGGAGAGAAAAAATTAGTAGAGTTTTAGAAACCTTTCACCATCAGAGGGTGTCCATTCTCTAGGTTTCCCATACATGTTATAACTGTAGTGATATTCCCTTCTACCTGGAGAGTTGGGAACCATGGAATCAGTGGCAGGCATTATTGATTTAAAGCGTCTGCATTTTCTCACCGAATCTCACCAATCCTCTCAGTCCCAGGTGAACAGCCTTATGCCACATCCAGCTGTTGTTGTAGATAGGGTCATTCCAAGTTTCATCAGAACCCCTGAAGGTGTTGTGTAAGAATTTCACTGTTTCTTTGTTTTGTTTTGAAATTCCTTTTTATAGTGGGTTTGAGCTGATTCTCACTGCCGTGTTTATGTCATTCTAGACACACTTGGTTCCCTTATGGAGACTTATCAATACATAGGTTTTAAGATACTTACTAGTCAGATATATTTCTCTGTGGGGAATAGGGGTGTTGAGTCCCATTCACTGAGGAAGGAGTCGGGCTTGTCTCTTCTGTATTTGGATTATGGAACAGTACCTGTGTTAATATCAAACTCTGGTTTTGTGTGTCTCCCCACCTCTCCTTCCCCCTTGAGCAAGCATAAGAGTGTTTTCTAAATCTGAGACTCTGTTCTCTTTCCTAATTCAGTTCATATGTAGCCAGGTTTACATTCCCTTCATAAATGATATCTTATATCAGAATGCACCATGGCCCTTGTCATAATAATGCTCCATGACCCCTGTCATCACAATGCTCCATTCCCTGGTTATCACAATGCTCCATGTCCCTTGTCATAACAATTCTCCACGTACTTGTCATCACAATGCTACATGACACTTCTCATCACAAAGTTACATGCTCGTTTCATCACAATTCTCCATGCACTTGTCATTGCAATGTTCCATGACCCCTGTCATAGCAAGCTCCAAGTGTTTGTCATCACAATGCTTCACGACTTTATCATCAAAATTCTCAATGGCACTTTTCATCACAATGTTCCATACCCTTGTCATCACAATGCTCCATGCCCTTGTCATCACGATGCTCCATGACCCCTGTCATCACAATGCTCCCTGACACCTGTCATCACAATGCTTCATGCCCCTTGTCATTACAGTGCTCCATGATGCTCGTCATCACAATTACCCAAGGTCTTCTCATCACAATGCTCCACGGTTTTGCCATCACAATGCTCCATGCCCTGGTCATCTCAAAGCTCAATGTCCCTTGTCCTCACAATTCTCCACGTCCTTGTCATCACAATGCTCCATGGCACTTCTCATCACAATGTTATATGCTCTTGTCATAACAATACTCCATGCACTTGTCATCGCAATGCTCCATGACCCCTGTCATAGGAAGCTCCATGCGCTTGTCATCACAATGTTTCAGGACATGGACATTAAAATTATCAATGGCCCTTGTCATCTCAATCTCCATGCGCTTATCATCACAATGCTCCTTTAACTTTGTCACAACAATACTCCATGACACTTGGCATCACAATGCTCCGTGCTATTGTCATCACAATGGAACATGACATATGTCATCACAATGCTCCCTGACACCTGTCTTCACAATACTCCATGACCTTGTCATCACAATGCTCCATGCCCTTGTCATCACAATGTGCCATGCCCACTGTCATCAAAATAATCCATGAAACTTGTCAGACCAAAGCTCCATGCCACCTTTTATCACAATGCTCCATGAACCCTGTCATCAGAATGCACCATGCCCATCATCATAATGCTTCATGCTCTTGTCATCACAATGAAATCAAATGCTCTATGACCTCTGTCATCACAATGCTCCAAACCCTTGTGATCACAATGTTCCATAACACTTGTCATCACAATACCCCATGACTCTAGTCATCACAATTATCCATGGACTTCTCATCACAATGCCCCATGACAATTGTCATCACAATGCGCAATACACATGTCATCACAATGCTCCCTGACTCTTGCCATCAGTATGCTCCCTGAACCCTTTCATGACAAGGCTCCATGCCTTTTTCATCACAATGATCCATGCCATTTTCATCACAATGCTCCAAGACCCCTGTAATCACAATGCTCCATGCCCTTGTCATCACAAAGCTCCATGATGCATGTCATCAGAATGCTCCATGGCCTTCTCATCACAATGCTCCATGCCCTTGTCATCACAATGCTCCAAGACCCCTGTAATCACAATGGTCCATGCCCCTTTTCATCAGAATGCTCCATGAGACTTGTCATCACAAGGCTCCATGGTCTTCTCATCACAATGCTCCAGGACATTATCATCAAAATGCCCCATTCCCTTATCATCACAATGCTCCATGACCCCTGTCATCACAATACTCCATGAACATTTTCAGCCCAATGCTCCATGACCTTCTCATCACAATGGTCCATGACCAATATCATCACAATGCTCCATGACCACAGTCATCACAACGCTCAATATCACCTGACAACACAATGATCTGGGACTCTTGTCATCACAATGCTCCATTCCCTAGTCATCATAATGCTCCATGACCCCTGTCATCACAATACTCCATGAACATTTTCAGCCCAATGCTCCATGACACCTGTCATCACAATGATGCATGCCCTTGTCATCCCAATGCTCCATGACCCCTGTAGTCACAATGCTCCGTGACGCTTGTCATCACAGTGCTCCATGACACCTGTCATCACAATGCTCCATGCCTTTGTCACCAAAATGCTACATGACCTTGTCATTACAATGTTCTATGCACTTGTCATCACAATACTCCATTACCATTGCCATCACAATCCTCCATGAACCTTGGGATCACATTGCTCCATGCCCTTGTCATCACAATGCTCCATGCTCCTTGAAATCAAAATGATCCATGACCTCTGTCATCACAATGCTCCAAACCCTTGTGATCACAATGTTCCATAACACTTGTCATCACAATGCTCCATGATGCCTGTCATCACAATACTCCATGCCCTTTTCATCACAATGCTCCATGACCTTTGTCATCACAATTCTCGATACACTTGTCATCACAATGCTCCCTGACACTTGTCATCGGAATGCTCCTTGAACCCTGTCACAAAAAGGCTCCATGCCTTTTTCATCAAAATGCACCATGCCGTTTTCAACACAATGCTCCATGCCATTGTCATCAAAATACTCCACAAGCTTGTCATCAGAATGCTCCATGTCCCTTGTCATCACAATTTTCCATGCACTTGTCAGCACAATGCTCCCTGACCCTTGTCATCACAATGCTCCAAGCCATTGTCATCACAATGCTCCATTACCTTTGTCATCAGAATCCTCCATGACACTTGGCATCACAATGCTCCATGGCATTGTCATCACAATGGGCCATTACATATGTCATCACAATGCTCCCTGACACCTGTCTTCACAATAATGAATGACCTGGTCATCACAATGCTCCATGCCCTTGTCATCACAATGCGCCATTCCAACTGTCATCGCAATAAGCCATGAAACTTATTAGACCAATGCTCCATGCCCTTGTCATCACAATGCCCCATGCCCTTGTTATCACAATGCTCCATGACCCCTGTCATCACAATGCTCCGTGACTCCAGTCATCACAAGGCTTCATGAACTTTGTCATCACAATGGTCCATGCCCTTGTCATCAACAGTCTCTGTGACCTTTTTAACCACAATGCTTCATGAACTTTTCATCACAATTCTCTTTGACCCTTGTCATCACAATGCTCTATGCCTTTCTCAGCACAATGCTCCATGACCCTTGTCATCACAATGCTCCATGCACTTGTCAGCACAATGCTCCATGACCCATGTCATCACAATGCACCATGCGCTTGTCGTCACAGTGCTCCACAATCTTGTCATCACAATGCTCCATAAACCTTGTCATCACAATGCTCCATGCACTTCAAATCAAAATGCTCTCTCACCACTGATATCACAATGTTACATCACTATTCATCACAATACTCCCTCAACCCTGTCATCACAATGTTCCATGACTCCTGTCATCACAATGCTACATGCACTTATCATCACAATGTTCGATGATCCCTGACATCACAATGTTCCATAACCCCTGTCATCAAAATGCTCCATGACCCTTTTCATCAAAATGCTCCATGACCCCTGACATCACAATGTTACATAACGCCTCTCATCAAAATGTTCCATGACCCTTTTCATCAAATTGGTCCATGACAATGTCATCACAATGCTCCCTGCCCTTCTCATCACAGTGCACCATGCCCTTGTCATCAAAATGCTCCATGACCTTTGTCATCACAAAGCTCCATGACCCTTGGCATCACAATGCTCCATGCCATTGTCATCACAATACTCCATGAAACCTCTCATCACATTGTTCCATGCAATTGTCATCAAAAAGCTCCATGGTGCTTGTCATCACACTGCTCGATGCCCTTCTCATCACAATGCTCCATGCCCTTGTCATTACAATCCTCCATGACCCATGTATCACTGTGTTCCGTGCCCTTGTCATCACAATGCTCCATGCCCACTCTCATCACAATAATCCATGAAACTTTTCAGACAAATGTTCTATGCCCTTGTCATCACAATGCTCCATTACCCCTGTCATAACAATGCTCCATGACCCCTGCCATCACGATGTTCCATGGCCTTGTCATCACAACGCTCCATGACCCTTCTCATCACAATGCTCCAAGACCCCTGTAATCACAATGCTCCATGTCCCTTTTTATCTCAATGATCCATGAACCCTGTCATCACAATGCACCATGCCCATCATCATAATGCTTCAGGCTATTGTCATCACAATGAAATCAAAATTCTCCATGACCTCTGTCATAACACTGCTCCAAACCCTTGTGATCACAATATTCCATAACACTTGTCATCACAATGCCCCATGACGCTCGTCATCACAATTATCTATGGTCTTCTCATCACAATGCTCCATGACCTTTGTCATCACAATGCTCAATACACTTGTCATCAAAATGCTCCCAGACACTTGTTCTCTGTATGGTCCTTGAACCCTGTCATGACAAGGCTCCATGCCTTTTTCATCTCAATGATCCATGCCTTTTTCATCACAATGCTCCAAGACACCTGTAATTACAATGCTCCATGCCCTTGTCATCACAAAGCTCAATGACGCATGTCATCAGACTGCTCCTTGGCCTTCTCATCACAATGCTCCATGCCCTTGTCATCACAATTTTCCAAGACACTCTAATCACAATGCTCCATGCCCCTTTTCATCAGTATGCTCCATGAGACTTGTCTCACAAGGCTCCATGGTTTTCTCATCACAATGCTCCAGCACCTTGTCATCACAATGCTTCACGACCTTGTCATGAAAATTTTCAATGGCCCTTGTCATCATAATGCTCCAAGCCCTAGTCATCACAATGCTCCATTATATTTGTCATCACAATCCTCCATTACATTTGGCATCACAATGCTCCATGCCATTGTCATCGCAATGGACCATGACATATGTCATCACAATGCTCCCTGACACCTGTCTTCACAATACTCCATGCCCTTGTCATCACAATGCCCCATGCCCTTGTCATCACAATGCCCCATGCCCACTGTCATCACAATAATCTATTAAACTTGTCAGACCAATGCTCCATGCCCCTGTCATCACAATGCTCCATGCCCTTGTCATCACAATGCTCCATGACCCCTGTCATCACAATGCTCTGTGACTCCAGTCATCACAATGCTTCATAACATTTGTCATCACAGTGGTCCATGCCCACATCATCACAAGGCTCTGTGACCTTTGTAACCACAATACTCCATGAACTTTTCATCACAATGCTCCGTGACCCTTGTCATCACAATGCTCCATGACTTTGTCAGAACAATGCTCCATGACCCTTGTCATCAAAATGTGCCACGTGATTTTCATCACAACGGTCCACAACCTTGTCATCGTAATGCTCCATAAACCTTGTAATCACAATGCTCCATGCACTTCTCATCAAAAAGCTCTCTCAACAGAGATATCACAATGTTCCATCACTAGTCATCACAATACTCCCTCACCCCTGTAATCACAATGTTCCATGACCCCTGTCATCACAATGCTACATCCCCTTATCATCACAATGTTCCATGACCCCTGACATCACAATGTTCCATAACCCCTGTCATCAAAATGCTCCATGACCCTTTTCATCCCAAAGTTCCATGACCCCTGACATCACAATGTTCTATAAACCCTGTCACCAAAATGTTCCATTACACTTTTCATCAAATTGCTGCATGACCCTGTCATCAAAATGCTCCCTGCCCTTCTCATCACAATGCACCACGCCCTTGACATCAAAATGCTCCATGACTTTTGTCATCACAAAACTCTATAACCCTTGGAATCACAATGTTCTATGAACCCTCTCATCACATTGTTCCATGCCCTTGTCATCACAAAGCTCCATGACGCTTGTCAAAACAATGTTCGATGCCCTTCTCATCACAATGCTCCATGCCCTTGTCATTACAATCCTCCATGACCCATGGATCACAGTGTTCCGTGACCTTGTCATCACAATGCTCCATGCCCACTCTCATCACAATAATCCATGAAACTTTTCAGACCAATGCTCCATGCCCTTCTCATCACAATGCTCCATTACCCCTGTCATAACAATGCTCCATGACCCCTGCCATCACAATGTTCCACACCATTGTCATCACAAGGCTCCATGACCCTTGTCATCACAATGCTCCAAGACCCCTGTAATCACAATGCTCCATGCCCTTGTCATCACAAAGCTCAATGACGAATGTCATCAGAATGCTCCATGGCCTTCTCATCACAATGCTCCTTGCCCTTGTCATCACAATGCTCCAAGACCCCTGTAATCACAATGCTCCATGCTCCTTTCCATCTCAATGCTCCATGAACGCTGTCATCACAATGCACCATGCCCATCACCATAATGCTTCAGGCTATTGTCATCACAATGAAATCAAAATGCTCCATGACCTCTGTCATCACAATGCTCCAAACCCTTGTGATCACAATGTTCCATAAAACTTATCATCACAACACCCCATGACGCTCATCATCACAATTATCCATGGTCTTCTCATCACAATGCTCCATGAACTTTGTCATCACAATGCTCAATACACTTGTCATCACAATGCTCCGTGACACTTGTCGTCAGTATGCTCCTTGAACCCTGTCATGACAAGGCTCCATGCCTTTTTCATAACAATGATCCATGCCATTTTCATCACAATGCTCCATGCCCTTGTCAGCACAAAGCTCCATGACGCATGTCATCAGAATGCTCCATGGCCTTCTCATCACAATGCTCCATGCCCTTGTCATCACAATGCTCCAAGACCCCTGTAATCACAATGCTCCATGCCCCTTTTCATCAGAATGTTCCATGAGAATTGTCATCACAAGGCTCCATGGACTTCCCATCACAATGCTCCAGGACCTTGTCATCACAGTGCTCAATTCCCTTCTCATTACAATGCTCCATGACCCCTGTCATCACAATACTCCATGAACATTTTCAGCCCAATGCTTCATGACCTTCTCATCACAATGCTCCATGACCCATATCATCACAGTCCTCCATGACCACTGTCATCACAACACTCCATGACCCCTGACAACACAATGATCCGGGACTCTTGTCATCACAATGCTCCATTCCCTTGTCATCACAATGCTCCATGAACATTTTCAGCCCAATGCTCCATGACATTTGTCATCACAATGATCCATGACCTTGTCATCCCAATGCTCCATGACCCCTGTAATCACAATGCTCTGTGACGCTTATCATCACAGTGCTCCATGACCCTTATCATCACAATTCTCCATGCCTGTGTCATCAAAATCCTACATGACCTTGTCATCACAATGCTCCATGAGCTTGTCATCACAATACTCCATTACCATTTTCATCACAATCCTCCATGAACCTTGGGATCACATTGCTCCATGCCCTTGTCATCACAATGCTGCATGCTCCTTGAAATCAAAATGGTCCATGACCTCTGTCATCACAATGCTCCAACCCCTTGTGATCACAATGTTCCATAACACTTGTCATCACAACACTCCATGATGACTGTCATGACAATACTCCATGCACTTGTCATCACAATGCTCCATGACATTTTTCATCACAATTCTCAATAAACTTGTCATCACAATGCTCCCTGACACTTGTCGTCAGAATACTCCTTGAACACTGTCATGAAAAGGCTCCATGCCTTTTTCATCAGAATGCTCCATGCCCTTTTCATCACAACGCTCCAGGTCATTGTCATCACAATACTCCAGAAGCTTGTCATGAGAATGCTCCCTGATCATTGTCTTCAGAATGCTCCATGACCCCTGTCATCACAATGCTCCATACCCCTTGTCATTACAGTGTTCCATGACGCTCGTCATCACAATTATCCATGGTCTTCTCATCACAATGCTCCACGGTCTTGCCATCACAATGCTCCATGCCTTGGTCATCACGATGCTCCATGTCCCCAGTCATCACAATGCTCCATGACCCCTGTCATCACAATGCTCCATACCCCTTGTCATTACAGTGCTCCATGACGCTCGTCATCACAATTATCCATGGTCTTCTCATCACAATGCTCCACGGTCTTGCCATCACAATGCTCCATGCCCTGGTCATCACAATGCTCCATGTCCCCTGTCATCACAATTCTCCACGTTCTTGGCATCACTATGCTCCATGATACTTCTCATCACAGTGTTACATGTTTTGTCATCGCAATGCTCCATGACCCCTGTCATAGCAAGCTCCATGTGATTGTCATCACAATGCTTCATGAACATGTCATCAAAATTCTCAATGGCCATTGTTATCACAATGCTCCATGACCCTTGTCATCACAATGCTCCAAGCCCTTGTCATCAAAATGCTCCATTACCTTTGTCATCACAATCCTCCATGACACTTGGCATCACAATGCTACATTCCATTGTCATTGCAATAGACCATGACATATGTCATCACAATGCTCCCTGACACCCTTCTTCACAATACTCCATGACCTTCTCATCACAATGCTCCATGCCCTTGTCATCACAATGCGCTATGCCCACTGTCATCACAATAATCCATGAAACTTGTCAGAAAAATGCTCCATGACCCTGTCATCACAAGGCTCTATGCCCTTTCATCACAATGCTCTATGACCCCTGTCATCACAATGCTCCGTGACTCCAGTTATCAAAATGCTTCATGACCTTTGTCATCACAATGGTCCATGCCCTCGTCATCACAAGGCTCTGTGACATTTGTGACCACAACACTCCATGAACATTTCATCACAATGCTCGTTGACCCTTGTCATCACAATGCTCCATGCCTTTGTCAGCACATTACTCCATGACACATGGCATCAAATGTGCCACGCGCTTGTCATCACAATGCTCCACATCCTTGTCATCACAATGCTCCACAAACCTTGTCATCACAATGCTCCATGCGTTTGTCAGCACAATGATCCATGACCCATGTCATCACAATGTGCCCTGCGTTTCTCATCACAATGCTCCACAGCCTTGTCATCACAATGCTCCATGCACCTCTCATCAAAATGCTCACTCACCACTGATATCACAATGTTCCATCACTAGTCAACACAATACTCCCTCCACCCTGTCATCCCAATGTTCCATGACCCTTGTCACAACAATGCTACATGCTCTTATCATCACAATGCTCCATGACCCCTGACATCACAATGTTCCATAACCCCTGTCATCACAATGCTCCATGACCCTTTTCATCACAATGCTCCATGACCCCTAACATCACAATGTTCCATAAACACTGTCATCAAAATGTTCCATGACCCTTTTCATCCAATTGCTCCATGACCCTGTCATCACAATGCTCCCTGCCCTTCTCATCACAATGCACCACGCTCTTGTCATCAAAATGCTCCATGGCCTATGTCATCACAAAGCTCCATGACCCTTGGAATCACAATGCTCCATGCCATTGTCATCACAAAGCTCCATGAAACCTCTCATCACATTGCTCCATGCCGTTGTCATCACAAAGCTCCATGACGCTTGTCATCACAATGCTCCATGCCCTTGTCATTGCAATCCTCCATGACACATGTATCACTGTGTTCCGTGCCCTTGTCATCACAATGCTCCAGGCTCACTCTCATCACAATAATCCATGAAAATTTTCAGACCAATGCTCCATGCCCTTGTCATCACAATGCTCCATTACACCTGTCATAACAATGCTCCATGACCCCTGCCATCACAATGTTCTACGGCCTTGTCATCACAAGACTCCATGGCCCTTGTCATCACAATGCTCCAAGACCCATGTAATCACAATGCTCCATGCCCATGTCATCACAAAGCTCCCTGACGCATGTCATCAGAATGTTCCATGGCCTTCTCATCACAATACTCCATGCCCTTGTCATCACAATGCTCCAAGAGCCTTGTTATTACAATGATCCATGCCTCTTTGCATCTCAATGCTCCATAAAACCTGTCATCACAATGCACCATGCCCATCATCATAATGCTTCATGCCATTGTCATCACAATGAAATCAAAATTCTCCATGACCTCTCTCATCACAATGCTCCAAACCATTGTGATCACAATGTTCCATAACACTTGTCATCACAACGCCCCATGACGCTGGTCATCACAATTATCTATGGACTTCTCATCACAATGCTCCATGACCTTTGTCATCACAATTCTCAATACACTTGTCATCACAATGCTCCCTGATACTTGTCATCAGTATGCTCATTGAACCCTGTCATGACAAGTCTCCAGGACTTTTTCATCACAATGATCCATGCCCTTTTCATCACAATGCTCCATGCCATTGTCATCACAATACTCCACAAGCTTGTCATCAGAATGCTCCGTGACACTTTTCATCTCAATGATCCATGACCCCTGTCATCACAATGCTCCATGACACCTGTCATCACAATGCTCCATGCCCCTTGTCATTACAGTGCTCCATGATGTTCGTCATCACAATTATCCATGGTCTTCTCATCACAGTGCTCCACGGTCTTGCCATCACAATGCTCCATGCCCTGGTCATCACAATGCTCCATGTCCCCAGTCATCACAATGCTCCATGACCCCTGTCATCACAATGCTCCATACCGCTTGTCATTACAGTGCTCCATGACACTCGTAATCACAATTGTCCATGGTCTTCTCATCACAATGCTCCATGACCCTTGTCATCACAATGCTCCATGACCACTGTCATAACAATGCTCCATGACCCCTGTCATCACAAGGCTCCATACCACTTGTCATTACAGTGCTCCATGACGCTCCTCATCACAATTATCCATGGTCTTCTCATCACAATGCTCCGCGGTCTTGCCATCACAGTGCTCCATGTCTTGGGCATCACAATGCTCCATGTCCCCGGTCATCACAATGCTCCATGACCACTGTCATCACAATGCTCTATACCCCTTGTCATTACAGTGCTCCAAGACACTCGTCATCACAATTATCAATGATCTTCTCATCACAGTGCTCCACGACCTTGCCATCTCAAGGCTCCATGCCCTGGTCATCACAATGCTCCATGTCCCCAGTCATCACAATGCTCCATGTCCCCGGTCATCACAATGCTCCATGACCACTGTCATCACAATGCTCCATACCCCTTGTCATTACAGTGCTCCATGACGCTCGTCATCACAATTATCCATGGTCTTCTCATCACAGTGCTCCACGGTCTTGCCATCACAATGCTCCATGCCCTGGTCATCACAATGCTCCATGTCCCCTGTCATCACAATTCTCCACGTTCTTGGCATCACTATGCTCCATGATACTTCTCATCACAGTGTTACATGTTTTGTCATCACAATTCTCTATGCACTTGTCATCGCAATGCTCCATGACCCCTGTCATAGCAAGCTCCATGTGATTGTCATCACAATGCTTCATGAACATGTCATCAAAATTCTCAATGGCCCTTGTTATCACAATGCTCCATGACCCTTGTCATCACAATGCTCCAAGCCCTTGTCATCAAAATGCTCCATTACCTTTGTCATCACAATCCTCCATGACACTTGGCATCACAATGCTCCATTCCATTGTCATTGCAATAGACCATGACATATGTCATCACAATGCTCCCTGACACCCTTCTTCACAATACTCCATGACCTTCTCATCACAATGCTCCATGCCCTTGTCATCACAATGTGCCATGCCCACTGTCATCACAATAATCCATGAAACTTGTCAGAAAAATGCTCCATGACCCTGTCATCACAATGCTCCATGCCCTTTCATCACAATGCTCTATGACCCCTGTCATCACAATGCTCCGTGACTCCAGTCATCACAATGCTTCATGACCTTTGTCATCACAATGGTCCATGACCTCGTCATCACAAGGCTCTGTGACCTTTGTGACCACAACAGTCCATGAACATTTCATCACAATGCTCGGTGACCCTTGTCATCACAATGCTCCATGCCTTTGTCAGCACATTACTCCTTGACACATGGCATCAAATGTGCCATGCGCTTGTCATCACAATGCTCCACATCGTTGTCATCACAATGCTCCACAAACCTTGTCATCACAATGCTCCATGCGTTTGTCAGCACAATGATCCATGACCCATGTCATCACAATGTGCCCTGCGTTTCTCATCACAATGCTCCACAGCCTTGTCATCACAATGCTCCATACACCTCTCATCAAAATGCTCACTCACCAATGATATCACAATGTTCCATCACTAGTCAACACAATACTCCTTCCACCCTGTCATCCCAATGTTCCATGACCCTTGTCACAACAATGCTACATGCTCTTATCATCACAAAGCTCCATGACCCCTGACATCACAATGTTCCATAACCCCTGTCATCACAATGCTCCATGACCCTTTTCATCACAATGCTCCATGACCCCTAACATCACAATGTTCCATAAACACTGTCATCAAAATGTTCCATGACCCTTTTCATCCAATTGCTCCATGACCCTGTCATCACAATTCTCCCTGCCCTTCTCATCACAATGCACCACGCCCTTGTCATCAAAATGCTCCATGGCCTATGTCATCACAAAGCTCCATGACCCCTTCCATCACAATGTTCTACGGCCTTGTCATCACAAGACTCCATGGCCCTTGTCATCACAATGCTCCAAGACCCCTGTAATCACAATGCTCCATGCCCATGTCATCACAAAGCTCCCTGACGCCTGTCATCAGAATGTTCCATGGCCTTCTCATCACAATACTCCATGCCCTTGTCATCACAATTCTCCAATAGCCTTGTTATTACAAAGATCCATGCCTCTTTTCATCTCAATGCTCCATGAACCCTGTCATCACAATGCACCATGCCCATCATCATAATGCTTCATGCTATTGTCATCACAATGAAATCAAAATTCTCCATGACCTCTCTCATCACAATGCTCCAAACCATTGTGATCACAATGTTCCATAACACTTGTCATCACAACGCCCCATGACGCTGGTCATCACAATTATCCATGGACTTCTCATCACAATGCTCCATGACCTTTGTCATCACAATTCTCAATACACTTGTCATCACAATGCTCCCTGATACTTGTTCTCAGTATGCTCATTGAACCCTGTCATGACAAGTCTCCATGCCTTTTTCATCACAATGATCCATGCCCTTTTCATCACAATGCTTCATGCCATTGTCATCACAATACTCCACAAGCTTGTCATCAGAATGCTCCGTGACCCTTGTCATCTCAATGATCCATGACCCCTGTCATCACAATGCTCCATGACACCTGTCATCACAATGCTCGATGCCCCTTGTCATTACAGTGCTCCATGATGTTCGTCATCACAATTATCCATGGTCTTCTCATCACAGTGCTCCACTGTCTTGCCATCACAATGCTCCATGCCCTGATCATCACAATGCTCCATGTCCCCAGTCATCACAATGCTCCATGACCCCTGTCATCACAATGCTCCATACCGCTTGTCATTACAGTGCTCCATGACACTCGTAATCACAATTGTCCAAGGTCTTCTCATCACAATGCTCCACGCCCTTGTCATCAAAATGCTCCATGACCCTTGTCATCACAATGCTCCATGACCACTGTCATAACAATGCTCCATGACCCCTGTCATCACAAGGCTCCATACCACTTGTCATTACAGTGTTCCATGATGCTCCTCATCACAATTATCCATGGTCTTCTCATCACAATGCTCCACGATCTTGCCATCGCAATGCTCCATGCCCTGGTCATCACAATGCTCCATGTCCCCTGTCATCACAATTGTCCACGATCTTGGCATCACTATGCTTCATGACACTACTCATCACAGTGTTACATGCTTTGTCATCACAATTCTCTATGCACTTGTCATCGCAATGCTCCATGACCCCGTCATAGCAAGCTCCATGTGCTTGTCATCACAATACTCCATGTCCTTGTCGTCACAATTCTCCATGACCTTTGTCATCACAATGCTCCCTGACACTTGTCGTCAGAATGCTCCCTGAAAACTGTCATGAAAAGGCTCCATGTCTTTTTCATCACAATGCCCCATGCCATTTTCATCAAAAGGCTCCATGTCATTGTCATCAAAATACTCCACAAGCTTGTCATCAGAATGCTCCATGAAACTTGTCATCACAATGCTCCATGACCCCTGTTATCACAATGCTCCATACACCTTGTCATTACAGTGCTCCATGACGCTCATCATCACAATTATCCATGGTCTTCTCATCACAATGCTCCACGGTCTTGCCATCACAATACTCCATGCCCTGGTCATTACAATGCTCCATGTCCCCTGTCATCACAATTCTCCACGTTCTTGGCATCACTGTGCTCCATGATGCTTTTCATCACAGTGTTACATGCTTTGTCATCACAATTCTCTATGCACTTGTCATCGCAATGCTCCATGATCCCTGTCACAGCAAGCTCCATGTGATTGTCATCACAATGCTTCATGAACATGTCATCAAAATTCTCAATGGCCCTTGTTATCACAATGCTCCATGACCCTTGTCATCACAATTCTCCAAGCGCTTGTCATCAAAATGCTCCATTACCTTTGTCATCACAATCCTCCATGACACTTGGCATCACAATGCTCCATGCCCTTTCATCACAATGCTCTATGACCCCTGTCATCACAATGCTCCGTGACTCCAGTCATCACAATGCTTCATGACTTTTGTCATCACAATGGTTCATGCCCTCATCTTCACAAGGCTCTGTGACCTTTGTCACCACAGCGCTCCCTGAACATTTCATCACAATGCTCGGTGACCCTTGTCATCCCAATGCTCAATGCCTTTGTTAGCACAATACTCCATGACCCATGGCATCACAATGTGCCATGCGCTTGTCATCACAATGCTCCACATCTTTGTCATCACAATGCTCCATAAACCTTGTCATCACACTGCTCCATGCACTTCTCATCAAAATGCTCTCTCACCACTGATATCACAATGTTCCATCACTAGTCAACACAGTACTCCCTCACCCCTGTCATCACAATATTCCATGACCCTTGTCACAACAATGCTACATGCCTTTATCATCACAATGCTCCATTCCCCTGACATCACAATGTTCCATAACCCCTGTCATCACAATGCTCCCTGCCCTTCACAACAGAATGCAACACACCCTTGTCATCAAAATGCTCCATGACCTTTGTCATCACAAAGCTCAATGACCCTTGTCATCACAATGTTGCATGCCATTGTCATCACAATGCTCCAAGAACCCTATCATCACATTGTTCCATGCCCTTGTCATCACAGGCTCCATGATGCTTTTCATCACAATGCTCGATGCCATTCTTATCACAATGCTCCATGCGCTTCTCATTACAATCCTCCATGACCCATGTATCACAGTGTTCCATGCCCTTGGCATCACAATGCTCCTTGCCTCCTCTCATCACAATAATCCATGAAACTTTTCAGACCAATGCTCCATGCCCTTGTCATCACAATGCTCCATTACCCCTGTCATAACAATGCTCCATGACCCCTGCCATCACAATGTTCCACAGCCTTGTCATCACAAGGCTCCATGACCCTTGTCATCACAATGCTCCAAGACCCCTGTAATCACAATGCTCCATGCCCTTGTCGTCACAAAGCTCCATGACGCATGTCAACAGAATGCTCCTTGGCCTTCTCATTCACGATGTTCCATGCCTTTGTCATCACAATGCTCCACGACTCCTGTAATCGCAATGCTCCATGCCCCTTTTCATCTCAATGCTCCATGAACCCTGTCATCACAATGCACCATGCCCATCATCATAATGCTTCAGGCTATTGTCATCACAATGAAACCAAAATGCTCCATGACCTCTGTCATCACAATGCTCCAAATCCTTGTGATCAATATGTTCCATAACACTTATCATCACAACGCCCCATGATGCTCGTCATCACAATTATCCATGGTCTTCTCATCACAATGCTCCATGACATTTGTCATCACAATCCTCAATACCCTTGTTATCACAATGCTCCCTGACACTTGTTGTCAGTTTGCTCCTTGAACCCTGTCATGACAAGGCTCCATGCCTTTTTCATCACAATGATCCATGCCCTTTTCATCACAGTGCTCCAAGACCGCTGTAATCACAATGCTCCATGCCCTTGTCATCACAAAGCTCCATGATGCATGTCATCAGAACGCTCCATGGCCTTCTCATCCCAATGCTCCATGCCCTTGTCATCACAATGCTCCAAGACCCATGTAATCACAATGCTCCATGGCACTTTTCATCAGAATGCTCCATGAGACTTGTCATCACAAGGCTCCATGGTCTTCTCATCACAGTGCTCCAGTAACTTGTCATCACAATGCTCCATGACCCCTGTCATCACAGTACTCCATGGACATTTTCAGCCCAATGCTCCATGACCTTCTCATCACAATGCGCCATGACCCCTGTCATCACAATGCTCCATGACCACTGTCATCACAACGCTCCATGAACCCTGACAACACAATGATCCGGGACTCTTGTCATTAAAATGCTCCATGACCATTGTCATCACAATGATCCATGCGCTTGTCATCCCAATGCTCCATGACCCCTGTAATCATAATGCTCCGTGATGCTTCTCATCACAGTGCTCCATGAACCTTGTCATCATAATGCTCCTTGCCTTTGTCAACAAAATGGTACATAATCTTGTCATCACAATTCTCCATGCGCTTGTCATCACAATCCTCCATGACCATTGGGATCACATTGCTTCATGCCCTTGCCATCTCTCTCTTGCCTTTCTGGTTTTTACAGATATTCGGATGTCCCTTTTGACCGGTGGTAAGTGACAATTCTTTGTAGTGTGGATTTGTATTGCGCGCTTGCTTGATTGGCCAAAAAGGGCGTATGCGTTTTCTTCTGAATATATTCAGGAGAAAAGGCATACGCCCTTTTTGGCCAAGTGCATCTCTGTCCAAGTTGGGATGCTTTTCCTGTGCTTTAAAGGCGATTCCAATTTACCTCTTGAAATATGTTTTGTGCAATTCTGCCTCATTTTCAAGTCCGCTTCATTGCCTTCCCTCAACAGATTTTTGGAAGAGAGTAGTCCTTTATAAGTCTGCAGGTTTGTGAATTGCTGTGCCCCTGAGCTCCAATTTTCAAATCCCATCTTTGTGAGCTGGCCGCAAATCCACAATTTTGCTTCAGGACCTATACTGGTTCCAGGGGTCGCTATATTGGTTCCCTGTGGGTGGTTGAGGCTTTGGTTAATTCTTCTTCCTGCCGGGAACTTAGAGTGACATGTGCCCGTCCAAATGCCTACATCTACTCTCTGATTGGTTCTCCCTCTTCCCTTTCATCCTCTGCACAATTAGCAAACTGTGTGAACCAGGAGGTTATAGGGGCTGACTCTCCTAAGTTGGGAGATTGATAGTAAAGCAGTTGGAATGCCAAAGTGGAACACAAGGAGAGGAAAAATTAGGAGAGTTTTATAAACCTTTCGCCATCACAGGGTGTCCATTTTCTAGGTTTCCCATACATGTTATAATTGTAGTGATATACCCTTCTACCTGGAGATTTGGGACACATGGAATGGTGGCATGCATTACTACTTTAAAAGGTCTGCATTTTCTCTCCCAATCTCACCAGTCCTCTCAGTCCCAAGTGTCCAGGCTTATGTCTCATCCAGCTGTCTTTGCAGATAGGGTCATTCCAGGTTTCATGAGAACCCCTGAAGGAATTGTGTAAGAATTTCGCTGTTTTTTGGGTTTTTTTTGAAATTCATTTTTATAATGGGGTTGAGCTGATTTTCACTGACGTGTTTATGCCAGTCTAGACACAATTGATTCCCTTACGCAGACATATCAATACATAGGTTTTAAGATTCTTAGTAGTCAGATATATTCCTCTGTGGGGCATAGGGGTGTTGAGTCCCGTTCACTGAGGAAGGTGTAGGTCTTGTCTATTCTGTATTTGGTTTATGGAATGGTACCTGTGCTAATATCAAACTCTGGTTTTATGCATCACCCCACCTCTCCTTTCCCCTGAAGCAGGCATAAGAGATTTTTGTTAAATGTGAGACTCTGTTCTCTTTCCTAATTCAGTTCATGTGTTGTGATATTGACATTCCCTCTATAAGTGATATCTTATGATAAGATTCTTTTTCTGTGTGACTAATTTCCCTTAAAATCATCATACCTAAATCCACTCTTTATGCTGCTACTGGACTTATATACACTGATTTCTCGTCTGAGTGATATTCCGTTGTACAAAATTACCACAAGTTCTTTATGCATTTCTCTTTTTCCTGGGATATTTTAGGTGTACCAAAGTTGAGGTTCTTGTATGCAGAGCAGCCCTAAACTTTGGGGTGCCTGTGTCTTATTGACATTTAGTCTTCCCAAGTTATATGTCCATGAGTTGAAGACCCCTTGCTCCGGGGCTTTGTATTTTAGATGTTTTAAAAACAGCATACACTTCTTCAGAGTGGCTCTTGGATATTTATACCCCACCCATCAGCGTGACTAGGCTCCCTGTTTTCCATGGCCTCTCCTGCATTTCTGGTTTGTACACATTTTTTGGATGGCCTTTCTGAGCAGTGGAAATTGAGACTTCTTTGTTGTGCGGATTTGCATTTCCCTCTTGCTTGGTTGGACAAAAACTCTGCATGTGTTTTTTTCCTGAAGATATTCACGAAAAAAACGCATACACCCTTTTGCCCAACCGCATCATTTTAGAAATTCTGCTGCTTTTCATATGCTTTAAATGTGAGTACAATCTACCTTTTGAAATCTGTTTCCTGCAATTCTGCCTCTCATTCAGATCCTTTTCGTTACCTTACCTGAATATATTTTTGGACGTTGGTTATCAGTTATATCTTTTCAGGTCTTTGAATTGTCTGCTCCTGAGCTCCATTTTGCAACTCGCTTTTTTTGTGAGCTGGCCGCCAAACCATTGGATTGCTTCCGGCCCTATTCTGGTTCTGGGGAGGCAGGCTGAGCCTTTGGTTAATTCTTCTTCCTACTGGGAAATTAGAGTGACATGTGCCTGTCAAAAGTCCTACAGCTAATCTCTCATTGGTTCCCCCGCTTCCCATTTATCCTCTGCACAAATTGCAAACTGTGTGAAACAGGAGGTTAAAGGTGCTGATTCTCCAAGTGGGGAGATTGTTAGTAATGTGGCTGGAATGGCGAACCCCAGCACCAGGAGATCAAAAATGAGGTGCATTTTAGACACCTTTCCTGAGCACACGGTGTACATTCATCTCGGTTTCCCAGGCATGTTTTCGCTGTCAGAAGATTCCCTTGAACCTGCAGATTTGGGACCCATGGAATGGGTACCAGGCAGTATTACTTTAAAAGGTCTGCATTTCCTCACCCAGCCTCTCTAACATCTCTTAGCGTGAATAGCTTCCAGCCTTATATAATCATCCTGCTGTGGGTCTACATGTGTTCAATCCATGTTACCTCGTATCCCTTCAACAAAAGTTGTAAGAATTTTTGTCTGTCTCACTGTTTTTATAAATAGTTTTAAATTTATTTTTATATTGATTACAGCTGATTTTCAAAGCTCTGTTTTTTGCTGCTGTACATCCACTTGATTCATGTACTGTGAGACAACAATAAATTCTTTTTCAGATCCTTACCAGTCCTATGTATTATTTTCCAGTGACTTGAGTGGGCTGAGTGCAGTTCTTTGAGGTACCGTGTAGGCCTTGTCAGTTATTCAATTTGGTACTTGGAATGGTATCTTTGCTAATTTCAACCTCCTGGATAATACCTCACCATTCCCCACCTTTCCCATTTAGCAGCCTTATGTCTATTTTCTACATATTTGACTATGTTTCTGTTTTGTAATTTATTTCATGTGTAGCCATTTTTGATTCCACCTTTAAGTGACATCTTATGATATGTGTATTTTTCTTTCTGACATATGTCACTTAGAATGATCGTATGTAACTCCTCCAGAGTTGTTACAACTGGCCTTATTTCATTGATTTCTGGATGAGTAATATTCCACTCTACATAAGTACCCCATCTCTTTTATCCATTTTATCCTTCCAGGGACATTTAGGTTATATCCAAGTTGAGGCCCTTTTTAACAGAGAGGTGGTAAACGTTTGGGTGCCTGTTTTCTGTCAATTTTTGTTTTTCCCAAGGTACACGCCCATGAGTGCAAGTGCCCTATGCTCTGTAGCTCATTTTTTAGATGTTTTAGCAAACACAATACACTTCTCCAGAGTGGCCGTTGGCAAATTACATTTCCACTATCAGCCTCACAGGGCTCCCTTTTCTCCTTGCCCTGTCCTGCATTTCTGGTGTTTACACTTTATGTGGATGGCCCTTCTGACTGATGTGAAGTGATACATTTTGTGATATTGATTTCCAGTGCCCACCTGTTTGGTTGGATAAAAAGTGTGTATGGCCTTTACTTGAATATATTCAGAAAAAATGCATACACCCTTTTTGGCCAACTGCATCATTGGCGATGTTCAGCCCCTTTTCTTGTGCTTTAATGGGGAGTCCTTTCTACCTCTTCAAATCTGTTTCCTGCCACTCTCCCTTGCTTACAAGTCCTTTTCTGTGACTTACCTCAAGACATTTTTCGACGATAGATATTTTCAACTCTGCAGTTTCATGAATTTTAGTGCCCCTGAGTTCCATTTTTCAACTTGTGTTTTTGGAAACTGGACACAAAACAGCGGGATTTCCTCTAGCCCTATTCTGTTTCCGTGGGCAATTCTAGCCTTTGATGAATTTGTCTTCTGGATTGGAAATTAGAGTGGCATGTGCCTGTCTGAACACCTAAGACATGTCTCTAAATTTTTCTCATCCTTCTGCTTCATCCTCTGGACAAATTCCAAACTGTGTGCAACAGGATGTTGACGGTGCTGATATCCCCAAGTGAGGAGATTGTTAGGAAAGATGCTAGAGGGTTGAACCTGAGCACCAGGCAATGAGGAGATGAGGTGCCTTTTTCAAACTCTTTCCGATCAAACGGTGTACCATCCTCTAAGTGTGACAGGCATGTTTTAGCTGTAGGAAGGGTCCCGTGCATGTAAGGAGAACACCAGGGATTTTTCCAAATCAGTGCCTCCCCGAACCCCAAACTGGGGAATTTTTAAGCTACGGCTACACGTATGTCCTTTAAGGGCCTTGGGAAATAGGCAGAGCCCAAACTTTAGATGACTGAAATCTTCAGGGTCAGAAGTGCTCACCATCGGCCTTGCTTAGGTTACATTTTATCTGTCATTGATAGATGATGTCAATAAAAATATCTATTCTTTTTCAGATTATTTCCCCTTATAGGTTATTGCAAAATATTCAGTGTAGTTCCCTGTGCTATACAGTAGTTCCTTGTTGATGATCTATTTTATACATAGCAGTGTGTATGTGTTAATCCCAAACTGTTAATTTATCCCTTCTCCTACCTTTCCCCTTTGGTAATAATAAATTATAAGATTTTATACTTCTCAGAAATGGGGGAGCTGAAAGAGAGGTATCATTTTCAATGGAAAAGCATTCAAAACAAGATTGAAGCTTCAGCCAAGATTATTCGATGTACATCCATGGAAATAAATCACTTCATTTCTCTACTGTTGACCTGACAAATAAGACAGACGTCTTCACTGAACTTGCTTATAGGAAAGTGATGGAAATATCAAATGTAAGTCTTAGAAACATCTTATTTTACCCGAGCATTATACACTGCTCTATGTTAACTACAGTTTGGCTCACACATCTGTTCATTGAAGTTACAATGTTCTCAATTTCTGTTACTGATCCTCCAGAGTGGACACCAACAGGAGTCCCCATGCCCAGTGTCATTGGAGCCAACAGATCAAGACTGAGTTTGGTTCAGAAGCAAAGGAAACATTATTTTGAAAACAGAATGGAGAGGTGAGAGCGTGCTCTCCCCCATGGGCTTTGGGCTGGGCTGCTGTGTAGGGTCCCCGGCAGCGTCAGTGGGAGGGAGGGGATGGAGCTCTCGAGGGCTGCGTTGGCTGCAGCTCAGGCTCTATGCCGCGGAGTCTGCATGGGACCCCGCTAGCTGAGGTGTCGACCCAGCCATTCTGCACTAGGAAATCGGGTCTGAACTGCCAGGTGTGGGACCTCTGCATGCGGAACCCTAGGAGCACGTGAAATTAGACAAAGCACAAAGGAAAAACAGGTTAGACTTTATTTAATTGCCCAGATTCTCTTTTTATCTCCCAGGAATTTTTAATGAACGTTGCCGGAGACGAACACCTCCTCTGCTTTTTGTTCTGTTCCTTATTCTTGGGGTGTTGAGGGTGCAGACCCCTCTTTTGTAACTGCTTCATGCTGTGGTGGGAGCCCTGATACATGGGGGGAGGGGCAAAACGTCTCCCCACCAGCCTCCTGGTGAGGTTGATTGTCCCAAGGCCTCCTGCCTCACTTCTCGTCCGCCTGAGCACCAGCATTGGAAGTGTTACAGATTCTAATGTCCTTTAAGGGTCCAGGAAAGAGAGGCGCAGAGATGCTGCGGTGGCAGGTTTCACCCCACCCCACATATGTTCGGCGACCTTAGGCTGACAGTTTTTGCCAGACTAGATGCTCTGACCAGTAGTCTGTGCTTTCTTTAATTAGGTCCCTGAATTAATATACAAACAGCACCATGTGCCAGAGCCCTGCCCGCGCAACTCCCAGACAGTCCAGTGTCAGTGGTGATCCAGGACCATGACGTCCACTGAGTCAATGGCCTTTAGAAGTAGCCAGCAGTCCAGCCGGTCATATTGGCCACCATCACCGCGGTGTCTGTAGGGTTTTCTATGGTGAAAGCGTGATATACGTTTCCCCGGCCAAGCTTATTAGCTCCCCTCTGGGTGCAGTAAGTCCTGCAAGCAGTAGTCTGCTCTTTCGGGGCACAGTCTTGTCGTTTTCTGAGAGAAACTCCAGGTCAAGTGATGGTCACACGAGTCATCTTGGGGGCCCGTTGCCCCCGTTTATCTCTCTGGAGGTTGGAGTTGGAGGGCCTCCTCACTCGAGGTCAGTGTGTCCACAGAGCGACCCCTGCAACTTCAGGGCATGATGGGTGGTTAGGATCACCACGTGGGGTCCTTTTCCCTTAGGAGGGAGCTGGCCTTGCGGGCTGCTGATTTCCAGCTTTTTAGATACCCCAGTATCCTGGCCTGATGAGTCGGTGGGCAAAGCCCTTGGTGACCATAGTTTATCATACCTGAAGGGCATTCTTGTGTTGCTCCATTTCAAGTGGTCCCAGTTTTTGGACTAAGGCTCCAAGGGCGATTAACCTTTGACCGGGTATGTAAAGGTCAAAGGGTTTAGCTAAATTAGGGAGTTCCTGGGCAAGGGTCTGTATTGACTGCTCTTTCCATTCTTGAAAGGCTGCTTCTGGATTCTATTCAAAAGGATCATCATCTTTTCGTGTCAGTGTTTCATGTAGAGGCCCAGCTATTACACTGTAGTTAGGGATCCAGATGCAGAAAACCTTGTCCTCCCCAGGAACCCCTAAGCTGTCTTCTAGTTTTAGAAGAGGTAAGGCTGCAAATGGCTTCTTCCCTATCCTGGGATGCGTTTCTCCGAATATCTGTGAGAATGAAGCCCAGGCATGTCACCTTAGCCTGGGATATTTGAGCGTTTTTCTTGGACACCTTCTATCCTTTCTTGGCTAGGTAGTTCAGAGGCGTCTTTAGTAGGCCTGGTGATCAGAATGTCATCTGCATATTGAAGGAGGGTTCCCTTTTACAGAGGTTGAACTTTTAGGTCTTTAGAGGACATTTCCCCAATGATGGTGTGGGGATTTTTGAACCATTGGGGCAGGACGGCCCAGCATTATTGCTTTTGTTGCATGTTGTGTCCTGCCACTCACAAGCCAAAAATTCTTGTGACTCTGAGATGAATGGAATACAGAAGAAGGCATCATTGAAGTCTAATACAGAATGCCATGGCCTGTTGGAAGGTAGAATGACCAGCAGGTAGTAGGAAATAGGAGCTACTGGATGTATATCCTCGGTGGCTTCACTGACTGTCCTGATATCCTTTACCAGGTCTCCAGCAGCCCATGGGGCTCTCGTGGTCAGGCCAATCCCAGGATATGGAGCTCACCTGGGCTGCACCCCTACCCCACAGCGCACGGGGCTCTCGTGTTCAAGTTCCTCCCAGGATATGGAGCTCACCTCTGCAGCTACCCAGCAGCCCATGGGACTCTCCTACTCAGGCCCTTCCCAGGATACGGAGCTCCCCTGGGCATGTACCCCAGCAGGGCTGGACATACAGGAACTGTGCACATAGCCCACCTTGCAGAGAACCCCCAGCTCACCTGTCACTCACAGCTGACACAGAACACCTCAGAGCAGGACTTGAACTAACAAACAGCAGCTCTGACAGGTCTGTGACCATGGCTATCACTCTCTGCAGGCTCTTTCTGCCTGGTCTTCCAGACACTTCCACTGCAGCCAGGGCACCAGGCCTCTGTCTCCACCCACCATCACTCCTCTCCCTGACTCCTGTGTTCCTCTCATTAGGATAGTGTCTTCTTGAAGTTGTTTTCCACTCATGGACCAGATAAAATGATAAGAAAACAAGCCGCAGCTGCAGCCCCTTGTCTATCCTGACTCTCAAGAGCCCACACCTGTTCCTAGGGCCTGGCCCGTTTAGCAAGTTTCATTTTCTGCAACTGTGAGCCCCTGAGGGGTGAGGATTGGCTGATTTTGGTAGCCTGAAACTGCCTGCCAGCCCTCCACAGGTGTGCCTGGGTTGAGGGCAATATAAACAGCTCTCCAGTGAGCGACAGCCCTTGTAGCTGTGACTGACGCCATATTATCTGCCCCGTAGGCAGTGCCGGGGCTGTGCTGGTGGGAGGGAGTGAGGGGCCGTGGCTTTGTGGGGGGCCCAGTGTGAGTGGGGCTCTGCTGGACTTTCTGCAGGTGTTGCCAGGCTGCCACCTGCTAAAGAAGAGGATGTGTCACCGATACCTGCTGCTGGAATTTCTCCCCAGGCAGAGGTGAGGAAGTAAAAAAGCAGTGGGGGCCGTGGCAGGAGGGGTATCTCAGGCAGGGAAATCGAAAGCTTCCAGAAGAGCATCTGGGGCCAGGACCATCCTGACTGGCCTGCAGGCACCAAGTCGGCCTGTGTGCTGTCGCTGGTGTGGCTCCACAGCCCTTCCTCTAAGCTTGCAAGTTCTTGTACATATTCAGGTGTTTTACCTGAAAAGGGTGGGAAGAGTTCAGCTGCAGCAGGACTGGGGCTCAGCTCACGTTTACTCACAGATGCCTTGGCACGGTCCCCCAGCTTTGCAAAGAGGACCCTCCTTGCTTGGGGGGTGGGCTGCTGGCTGTATGGGAGATGATTCACCACCTCTGACCAATTTCAGAATTGTTTACCGCTGGAGCAAGTGCCCTGATAGGGTTTTCCTCTGTATAACTGGTGGGTTCAGGTTTTTTTTCCTTTTTTGGTTCAACTTAGATTTTATTCCTCTTTTATGTATTTATTGATATAAGCATGGAAATAATTCATTCATATAAATACATCTGTGTGAAGGGAAGAACTTTTTTCTGTTTTATTTTTAAATTTTATTTTTTTAATTTTGAAATTTAATTTTATTTATTTTTTTATACAGCAGGTTATTATTAGTTATGTATTTTATGCATATACATGTATACAGGGCAATCCCAGTCTCCCAACTCATCCCAACACCACCTACCCATGGCTTCCCACACTTGGTGTCCATACGTGTGTTCTCTACCTCTGTGTCCTTATTTCTTCCCTGCAAAGCAGTTCATCTGTACCATTTTTCTAGGTTCCACATATATGCATTAATATACTATATTTGTTTTTCTCTTTCTGACTTACTTCATTCTGTATGACAGTCTCTAGATCCATCGACGTCTCTACAAGTGACCCAGTTTCATTCCTTCTTATGGCTGAGTAATATTCCATTTTATATATGTACCACATCTTTATCCATTCGTCTGTCTGTGGGTATTTAGGTTGCTTCCATTACCTGGCTATCGTAAATAGTGCTGAAATGAGCATTGTGGTGAATGTGCCTTTTTGATTTATGGTTTTCTCTGGGTATATGCCCAGAAGTGGGATTGCTGGATCATATGGAAATTCTATTTCTAGTTTTTTTAAGGAAACTCCATACTGTTCTCCATCGTGACTGTATCAATTTACATTTCCACCACTAGTGGAAGAGGGATCCTTTTGTCCACACCCTCCCCAGAATTCGTTGTTTGTAGATTTTCTGATGATGCCGATTCTAACAGGTGTGAGGTGATACCTCATTGTAGTTTTGATTTGCACTTCTCTAATAATTAGTGATGTTGAGCAGCTTTTCATGTGTGTCTTGGCCATCTCTGTGTCTTATTTGAAGAAACGTCTCTGTAGATATTCTGCCCATTTTTGTATTGGGTTGTTTGTTGTTTTAATATTAAGCTGCATGAGCTCTTTACATATATTGGAGATTAAACCTTTGTCCATTGATTCGTTTGCAAATATTTTCGCCCATTCTGAGGGATGCTTTTTGCCATTCCCGTTTTTTTAACAAAAAAAGAAAGAAAGAAAAAGAAGCAGAACACTAATGTGTGTAAAATATGCCTTTTGAAACTGTCGTTTTGAAATATGGATATCCTTTGAATTTTTTGGTCGATATATGAACCCAGGATTTGTTTTCAGGGCAGGTGTCATTTACTGGCCTGCAATGATTTTGAACATCAACTGACCAGTAGCGCTGGGATTAAAGCTGCTGTTGTGTGAAACGGCCACAAGGTGGCAGCAGTTCTCCCTTACCAAATCTGGTTACTGGGGCAACAGAGCCTCAATGGAAGTCGTGTTCTAGATTGGAATTTAGAATGGAATGTGCCAGGAGAAAGCCCCTCAAGTTGGTCTCACTACTTCTTGTTCGTGTTTTTAATTTAATTTTTTATTTTTTATTACAGCAAATTTGATTACAATGTTTGGCTTGTTGTAGGTGTGGAAGATGTGGTTCTTTTACACATATACATATGTCTGTTCTTCCTGGGATCCTTTTCCCATGTACCTTATGACAGAATGTTGAGTAGTCTTCTCTTGGTATTCTGTAGGTCTTTGGTGATTATATATGTCACCTGTGTTTGTATATGTCTGTTAACCCCAATATCATAATGAAACCAATCCTCACACCTTTCCATTGGTGAACCATAAGTTCGTTGAATGAATCTGTGATTGCCCTTCTCCGTGGAAATATCTGCCCTGGTATCCATTTTTCGGTCACAGCTATAAGAGATATGATATGATATGTGTATTTCACTTTCTGACTTACTACATGTCACGTGATTACCTCTAGACACACCTACGGTGCTGCAAATGGCATTGTGTCCTTTTATTCCTTGGCTTCTATTCTGCCTTAGCGAGGTCCATTTTCAACAATGTGATTCCCTGAGGGCTGAGGATTAGCTGACCTGGGTAGCCTGACCCTGCCGGCCGGCCCTCCCCAGGTGTGCCTGGGTTGAGGTCAATATAAACAGCGCTGCATGCAGCAATAGCCCCTGAAGTTGTGCCTGACTCCATATTCTCTGCCCCGTCAGAAGTCTTGGGGCTGTGCTGGTGGGAGGAAGTGAGGGGCTACGGCTTTGTGGGTGGCCCGGTGTGAGTGGGTCTCTGCTGGACTTTCTGCAGTAGTTGCCAGGCTTCCTCCTGTAAAGAAGAGGATGTGGCACCCATACCTTCCGCTGGAATTTCTCTCCGGACAGAGGTGAGGAAGGAAAAAAGCAGTGGGGGCCGGGACACTAGGGGTATCTCAGGCAGGGCAATGGAAAGCTTCCAGAAGAGCGCCCAGGGCCAGGACCATCCTGGCTGGCGTGCAGGCACCAAGTTGGCCTGCGTGCTGTCGCTGGTGTGGCTCCACGTCCCTTCCTCTAGGCTTTAAAGCCCTTGTACATATTCAGGTGTTTTACCTGGGAAGGTTGGGAAAAGTTCAACAGCAGCTGGCCTGGGGCTCAGCTCACGGTTACACACAGATGCCTCGGCATGGCCCCCGCTTTGCAATTAGGACGCTCCTTGCATAGGAGTGGGCTGCTGGCTCTATGGGAGATGATTCCCCACATCTGACCAATTTCAGAATTGTTTACTGCAGGAGCAAGTTCCCTGATAGGGTTTCCCTCTGTCTAACTCGTGGGTTCAGGTTTTTTTTTTTCTTTTTTGGTTCAAGTTAGATTTTATTCCTCTTTTATGTATTTATAGACATAAGCATGGAAATAATTCATTCATATAAATACATCACTGTGAAGGGAAGAACTTTTTTCTGTTTTAATTTTAAATTTTATTTTTAAAAATTTTGAAATTTAATTTTATTTATTTTTTTATACAGCAGGTTATTATTAGTTATGTATTTTATGCATATACATGTATACAGGTCAATCCCAATCTCCCAACTCATCCCAACACCACCTCCCCATGGCTTCCCACACTTGGTGTCCATACGTGTGTTCTCTACCTCTGTGTCTCTCTTTCTTCCCTGCAAACCAGTTCATCTGTACCATTTTTCTAGGTTCCACATATATGCATTAATATACAATATTTGTTTTTCTCTTTCTGACTTACTTCATTCTGTATGACAATCTCTAGATCCTTCGACGTCTCTACAAATGACCCAGTTTCATTCCTTCTTATGGCTGAGTAATATTCCATTTTATATATGTACCACATCTTTATCCATTCGTCTGTCTGTGGGTATTTAGGTTGCTTCCATTACCTGGCTATCGTAAATAGTGCTGAAATGAGCATTGTGGTGAATGTGCCTTTTTGATTTATGGTTTTCTCTGGGTATATGCCCAGAAGTGGGATTGCTGGATCATATGGTAATTCTATTTCTAGGTTTTTTAAGGAAACTCCATACTGTTCTCCATCGTGACTGTATCAATTTACATTTCTACCAATAGTGGAAGAGGGATCCTTTTGTCCACACCCTCCCCAGAATTCGTTGTTTGTAGATTTTCTGATGATGCCGATTCTAACAGGTGTGAGGTGATACCTCACTGTTGTTTTGATTTGCATTTCTCTAATAATTAGTGATGTTGAGCAGCTTTTCATGTGTGTCTTGGCCATCTCTGTGTCTTCTTTGAAGAAACGTCTCTGTAGATATTCTGCCCATTTTTGTATTGGGTTGTTTGTTTTTTTAATATTAAGCTGCATGAGCTCTTTATATATATTGGAGATTAAACCTTTGTCCATTGATTCGTTTGCAAATATTTTCGCCCATTCTGAGGGATGCTTTTTGCCATTCCCGTTTTTTTAACAAAAACAGAAAGAAAGAAAAAGAAGCAGAACACTAATGTGTGTAATATATGCCTTTTGAAACTGTCGTTTTGAAATATGGACGTCCTTTGAATTTTTTGGTCGATATATGAACCCAGGATTTGTTTTCAGGGCAGGTGTCATTTACAGGCCTGCAATGATTTTGAATATCAACTGACCATTAGCACTGGGATTAAAGCTGCTGTTGTGTGAAACGGCCACAAGGTGGCAGCAGTTCTCCCTTACCAAATCTGGTTACTGGGGCAACAGAGCCTCAATGGAAGTCGTGTTCTAGATTGGAATTTAGAATGGAATGTGCCAGGAGAAAGCCCCTCAAGTTTGTCTCACTACTTCTTGTTCGTGTTTTTAATTTATTTTTTTTATTTTTTATTACAGCAAATTTGATTACAATGTTTGGCTAGTTGTAGGTGTGGAAGATGTGGTTCTTTTACACATATACATATGTCAGTTCTTCCTGGGATCCTTTTCCCATGTACCTTATGACAGAATGTTGAGTAGTCTTCTCTTGGTATTCTGTAGGTCTTTGGTGATTATATATGTCACCTGTGTTTGTATATGTCTGTTAACCCCAATATCATAATGAAACCAATCCTCACACCTTTCCATTGGTGAACCATAAGTTTGTTGAATGAATCTGTGATTGCCCTTCTCCGTGGAAATATCTGCCCTGGTATCCATTTTTCGGTCACACCTATAAGAGTTATGATATGATATGTGTCTTTCACTTTCTGACTTACTACAAGTCACGTGATTACCTCTAGACACACCTACGGTGCTGCAAATGTCATTGTGTCCTTTTATTCCTTGGCTTCTATTATGCCTTAGCGAGGTCCATTTTCAACAATGTGATTCCCTGAGGGCTGAGGATTAGCTGACCTGGGTAGCCTGACCCTGCCGGCCGGCCCTCCCCAGGTGTGCCTGGGTTGAGATCAATATAAACAGCACTGCAGGCAGCAATAGCCCCTGAAGCTGTGCCTGACTCCATATTCTCTGCCCCCTCAGCAGTCTCGGGGCTGTGCTGGTGGGAGGGAGTGAGGGGCCACGGCTTTGTGGGTGGCCCGGTGTGAGTGGGTCTCTGCTGGACTTTCTCCAGGAGTTGCCAGGCTTCCACCTGTAAAGAAGAGGATGTGGCATCCATAACTTCCGCTGGAATTTCTCTCTGGACAGAGGTGAGGAAGGAAAAAAGCAGTGGGGGCCGGGACAGGAGGGGTATCTCAGGCAGGGCAATGGAAAGCTTCCAGAAGAGCGCCCAGGGCCAGGATCATCCTGGCTGGCCTGCAGGCACCAAGTTGGCCTGCGTGCTGTCGCTGGTGTGGCTCCACGCACCTTCTGCCAGGCTTTAAAGCGCTTGTACATATTCAGGTGTTTTACCTGGGAAGGGTGGGAAAAGTTCAACAGCAGCTGGCCTGGGGCTCAGTTCACGGTTACTCACAGATGCCTCGGCATGGCCCCCCGCTTTGAAATGAGGACGCTCCTTGCGTAGGAGTGGGCTGCTGGCTGTATGAGAGATGATTCCCCACCTCTGACCAATTTCAGAATTGTTTACCGCTGGAACAAGTGCCCTGATAGGGTTTTCCTCTATCTAACTCGTGGGTTCAGGTTTTTTTTTTCTTTTTTGGTTCAAGTTAGATTTTATTCCTCTTTTATGTATTTATAGATATAAGCATGGAAATAATTCATTCATATAAATACATCTGTGTGAAGGGAAGGACTTTTTTCTGTTTTATTTTCAAATTTTATTTTTTAAAATTTTGAAATTTAATTTTATTTATTTTTTTATACAGCAGGTTATTATTAGTTATGTATTTTATGCATATACATGTATACAGGTCAATCCCAGTCTCTCAACTCATCCCAACACCACCTCCCCATGGCTTCCCACACTTGGTGTCCATACGTGTGGTCTCTACCTCTGTGTCTCTATTTCTTCCCTGCAAACCAGTTCATCTGTACCATTTTTCTAGGTTCCACATATATGCATTAATATACAATATTTGTTTGTCTCATTCTGACTTACTTCATTCTGTATGACAGTCTCTATATCCATCGACATCTCTACAAATGTCCCAGTTTCATTCCTTCTTATGGCTGAGTAATATTCCATTTTATATATGTACCACATCTTTATCCATTCGTCTGTCTGTGGGTATTTAGGTTGCTTCCATTACCTGGCTATCGTAAATAGTGCTGAAATGAGCATTGTGGTGAATGTGCCTTTTTGATTTATGGTTTTCTCTGGGTATATGCCCAGAAGTGGGATTGCTGGATCATATGGTAATTCTATTTCTAGGTTTTTTAAGGAAACTCCATACTGTTCTCCATCGTGACTGTATCAATTTACATTTCCACCACTAGTGGAAGAGGGATCCTTTTGTCCACACCCTCCCCAGAATTCGTTGTTTGTAGATTTTCTGTTGATGCCGATTCTAACAGGTGTGAGGTGATACCTCTTTGTAGTTTTGTTTTGCATTTCTCTAATAATTAGTGATGTTGAGCAGCTTTTCATGTTGGTCTTGGCCATCTCTGTGTCTTCTTTGAAGAAACGTCTCTTTAGATCTTCGGCCCATTTTTGTATTGGGTTGTTTGTTGTTTTAATATTAAGCTGCAAGAGCTCTTTATATATATTGGAGATTAAACCTTTGTCCATTGATTCGTTTGCAAATATTTTCGCCCATTCTGAGGGATGCTTTTTGCCATTCCCGTTTTTTTAACAAAAAAAGAAAGAAAGAAAAAGAAGCAGAACACTAATGTGTGTAATATATGCCTTTTGAAACTGTCGTTTTGAAATATGGACGTCCTTTGAATTTTTTGGTCGATATATGAACCCAGGATTTGTTTTCAGGGCAGGTGTCATTTACAGGCCTGCAATGATTTTGAATATCAACTGACCATTAGCGCTGGGATTAAAGCTGCTGTTGTGTGAAACGGCCACAAGGTGGCAGCAGTTCTCCCTTACCAAATCTGGTTACTGGGGCAACAGAGCCTCAATGGATGTCCTGTTCTAGATTGGAATTTAGAATGGAATGTGCCAGGAGAAAGCCTCTCAAGTTTGTCTCACTACATCTTGTTCGTGTTTTTAATTTAATTTTTTATTTTTTATTACAGCAAATTTGATTAAAATGTTTGGCTTGTTGTAGGTGTGGAAGATGTGTTTCTTTTACACATATACATATGTCTGTTCTTCCTGGGATCCTTTTCCCATGTACCATATGACAGAATGTTGAGTGGTCTTCTCTTGGTATTCTGTAGGTCTTTGTTGATTATATATGTCACCTGTGTTTGTATATGTCTGTTAACCCCAATATCATAATGAAACCAATCCTCACACCTTTCCATTGGTGAACCATAAGTTTGTTGAATGAATCTCTGATTGCCCTTCTCCGTGGTAATATCTGCCCTGGTATCCATTTTTCGGTCACACCTATAAGAGATATGATATGATATGTGTCTTTCACTTTCTGACTTACTAAAAGTCACGTGATTACCTCTAGACACACCTACGGTGCTGCAAATGGCATTGTGTCCTTTTATTCCTTGGCTTCTATTCTGCCTTAGCGAGGTGCATTTTCAACAATGTGATTCCCTGAGGGCTGAGGATTAGCTGACCTGGGTAGCCTGACCCTGCCGGCCGGCCCTCCCCAGGTGTGCCTGGGTTGAGATCAATATAAACAGCACTGCAGGCAGCAATAGCCCCTGAAGCTGTGCCTGACTCCATATTCTCTGCCCCGTCAGCAGTCTCGGGGCTGTGCTGGTGGGAGGGAGTGAGGGGCCACGGCTTTGTGGGTGGCCCTGTGTGAGTGGGTCTCTGCTGGACTTTCTGCAGGAGTTGCCAGGCTGCCACCTGTAAAGAAGAGGATGTGTCACCCATACCTTCCGCTGGAATTTCTCTCCGGACAGAGGTGAAAGGAAAAAATCAGTGGGGGCCGGGACAGGAGGGGTATCTCAGGCAGGGCAATGGAAAGCTTCCAGAAGAGCGCCCAGAGCCAGGACAATCCTGGCTGGCCTGCAGGCACCAAGTTGGCCTGCGTGCTGTCGCTGGTGTGGCTCCACGGCCCTTCCTCTAGGCTTTCAAGCCCTTGTACATATTCAGGTGTTTTACCTGGGAATGGTGCGAAAAGTTCAAAGGCATCTGGCCTGTGTCTCAGCTCACGGTTACTCACAGATGCCTCGGCATGGCCCCCAGCTTTGCAATGAGGACACTCTTTGCATAGGAGTGGGCTGCTGGCTGTATGGGAGATGACTCCCCACCTCTGACCAATTTCAGAATTGTTTACCGCTGGAGCAAGTGCCCTGATAGGGTTTTTCTCTGTCTAACTCGGGGGTTCAGGTTTTTTTTTTTTTTCTTTTTTGGTTCAAGTTAGATATTATTCCTCTTTTATGTATTTATAGATATAAGCATGGAAATAATTCATTCATATAAATACATCTGTGTGAAGGGAAGAACTTTTTTCTGTTTTATTTTTAAGTTTTATTTTTTAAAATTTTGAAATTTAATTTTATTTATTTTTTTATACAGCAGGTTATTATTAGTTATGTATTTTATGCATATACATGTATACAGGTCAATCCCAATCTCCCAACTCATCCCACCACCACCAACCCATGGCTTCCCACACTTGGTGTCCATACGTGTGTTCTCTACCTCTGTGTCTCTATTTCTTCCCTGCAAACCAGTTCATCTGTACCATTTTTCTAGGTTCCACATATATGCATTAATATACAATATTTGTTTGTCTCTTTCTGACTTACTTCATTCTGTATGACAGTCTCTAGATCCATCGACGTCTCTACAAATGACCCACTTTCATTCCTTCTTATGGCTGAGTAATATTCCATTTCATATATGTACCAAATCTTTATCCATTCATCTGTCTGTGGGTATTTAGGTTGCTTCCATTACCTGGCTATCGTAAATAGTGCTGAAATGAGCATTGTGGTGAATGTGCCTTTTTGATTTATGGTTTTCTCTGGGTATATGCCCAGAAGTGGGATTGCTGGATCATATGGTAATTCTATTTCTAGGTTTTTTAAGGAAACTCCATACTGTTCTCCATCGTGACTGTATCAATTTACATTTCCACCACTAGTGGAAGAGGGATCCTTTTGTCCACACCCTCCCCAGAATTCGTTGTTTATAGATTTTCTGATGATGCCGATTCTAACAGGTGTGAGGTGATACCTCAATGTAGTTTTGATTTGTATTTCTCTAATAATTAGTGATGTTGAGCAGCTTTTCATGTGCGTCTTGGCCATGTCTGTGTCTTCTTTGAAGAAACGTC